>NC_056725.1:1483526830-1483701830 GCF_019279795.1 Protopterus annectens | reverse complement strand
CTTCTAAAGAAATATGATGTTGTTGCTTATCCAGAATGTTTATAGCTGTACAGAAATTAATGCTGAATACTTACAATGGCATAATTTTATGGGTGTTCTCATACATAAAAGAAAACAAGTAGATAGTTAAACTAAAGCATCACAAAACATATTACAATCGTCATGCTTTTCAAACCATTTGCAATTTTAAAATCACTAGTATAACTGAAAATGAAATTAATTGTAACTAAGGATATACAGAGAGTTGAGCAATAGTTTAATGTGGCACATATATTAAGACTTTCAAAAGTTATTAATGGAATCATGACAAGAAATTGCGGATAAAAATACTAGGTAAAATTCCCAGGTTTCATCTCAGAAAAATGAAATTTCACTCTTTTTAATAACTGCAGATGCACTGTTCCTCAGAAACAAAAGGGAATATAAAAAAATCAAGTTAAGGGATTATGGGAGAGGCAAACGCAGTAATACCCAACAGGGTATGCATTGTATGGAAATCATGGACCACTCCAAGTGTGCTCTGAGAGCTTCCCCACTAATGGAACGGCCATGAATTCCCCTAAAATGCCTACTCTGACGGGCATTATTGCACTTAGAAAATGACTTCATTGTTCATAAGTTCGTAGGTTCATAAGTGTATACTAAGCTAACAACCACTTGGGCCCTTACAAGCCTAGCCATGTAATACAAATGTGACCAACAAATTTGATTTATATAGGTGGTGATTTCCTAACTGCCTCCGTCCATCAGAGACATAAGAGCCAGACCGGGGGTGAATTTCTTATTGCCCATCCATTGGTTCAAGTTGCACTTTAAACAGGGAGAAAGTCTGCTTCACATGGATGAGGAGCCAATTCCAGAGAATGGGGATTCCCTGAGAAACATATCTTTCTCTCCAGCATGTCCTATTTATGTTGCAAGCAAAATTTAGTTCTTTTAATCTAGTAGTTCTGATGCTGTTTGTTTAGTGGATATGCAAAAGGCTCATCAAAACAGGGTCCATGGATGCCCTGTATGCCAGGGAAAGATCACCTCTCAGAAGTCTGTATGATACCAAATAAAGCGATAGGTCTTTGAGGTGATCAGCATAGGTCATTGTGTTTGCTCCATGTATTCTTTTTGTAAAGAACCTTTGTGGACATCCAGTTGCTGCATGTGTCTGGTCAGGTACATACTGAAGAGGGCATTATACTTTATGATGGGTTTGATAAGAGCTGAGTACAGTGGTATGATGACCTCTTTGGACCTAGATGCCATGTCTTTGCTTATAAGTTTAGCAACATAGAAGAATTTTCTTACTACCTTGGAAACAAGCTGGTTGAAGGCTAGGTTACTATCTACATAAGTTCCCAAATCCCTGACTAGTGAATCAACTTCTGTGGGTGTTTTTTGATGATGTAAGTTACCCAGGGTTGTAGACTTCCCAAAAGGTACTATAATGTATTTCTTGGTATTGGGTATTAAGTCATGGCTTTGACACCAAGGGTTTGCTGTATTAGACTTTCTTGAAGGGTGCTCACTTCTTGGGGGGCTTCAATGACTGCTGTCAGTTTGCAGTTAACTGCAAACTTGGTCAGCCAAAGGCCTTTGACATTGGCTTTGACATCTCAGAAGTAGACATCAAAAGAACAGTGGGCCCAGCACAGAGTCCTGGGGGACTTCACTGGGAACTGGCCTCTTTGTGCAGTTGGCCTCACCGATTCTAACCTTCTAGGTCCTATTAGTGAGCCAGCTAGTGATCCAGAGTGTTATAAAGGTATATAGCTGTACCTAGTTTGTTGACAATGGCCAAGTGGGTATTGTATCAAACACTTTATCCAGATCTAGGTAAGCAATATACAACATTTTCACCTCATATGTTGCCTTAGTGACTTTTTCAAAGAAGTCCACCAAATTCATTAAGCATGACCTTCCTTTGACAAAGCCAAACTGGGATAAATCCACTGTCTGCAGGTTTCCTATGTCCTTGTTAATAATTTCCATGATAATTATTTCCATGGCTTTGCAAATATAGACTAATGGGTCTGTATATTCAAGGATCTGTTAAAGTTCCTCCCTTATGAAGGTGGATGACCATTGCAGTCCTCTAGTCCTCTATTCATGTGGCACAAAGCCTGATGTATATAGTTAAACATAGTTAAATAATGGCTCCATGGGTCCTGATAAGCCATGTTTTAGACTGTTCAGGAAGCATCCTGGGATGTTATTGGGGTCCATTGAGGCCATGTTCTTGGCTTTAGTGAGTGCAATCAGTATATGCTCCCTAGTCATAGCTGGAGGGGTTATGTTTGACAGAATTTCTGAGGGGATGGTTTGGAGTGAGAGTGGGTGTAAAGGTAGAACTGAATTTGTCTTCTAACAGGTTTGCTATTTTGCTAGGCTCAGTGAATGTGGCACCATAAAATCACTAGTTCAGCACATTGCTGTGTGCTGCCCTTGAGGTTTCTGACATAGCTGTAGAAAGCCTTATGCTTATCTTTCACCTGGGAGGCTGTCTTAACCTCAAAACTGGCTTTGTGTGACCTGATTTGCCCTCTTAGTTGCCTATTTATTTTGATGAGAGGGTTTGTATTTTTATGAGAATTATCCTTCCTGATTTGTGCCATAATTTCTTCCTTTTGTTGTATATTCTGTTTAACTTGGGATGCCATCAGGGTGGTTTATTTCTAGGGCTAGTCCTGGGCTTACTTCTGGTAGGAACAGCAGCCTCTATGCAGCCACTGACATGGCGGTACAGAGTTTCTGAGATAAATTCAGCATAGGCTGATGTGTTCTTCGGGTTTGGAGGGGCACTGAATTTTGACAATCCATCACGTAATAAAAGGTAATTTGCCTTGGAATAGTTCCTGCTACTGGTTTTATTAGGATTAGAGTTGATTTTGATTTCAAAGGAGACAACTTTATGGATTGATCTTAGCAGGGAGGATGAGACACCTGGGGGGTGCAGTGTTCTTCCATATTTGTAAGCACGAGGTCTAGTATGTTAGAGCCACTAGTGGGAGTATTCACTATTTGCTCCAGGGTTTTTGTATTTACAAAGTCCAGGAGTCTCTGTACCTGTAGATTTGAGGTTGCGTAGGATTCCCAGTCTATATAAGGGTAACTAAAGGCTGTCATGAGAAGGGCGTTAGTTTGGATGGCTAGTGTCTCCGGTAGGTCCTAGGATGCATTGTGAGCTTCTTGGGACATGGAGGGGTGATCTATAGCTCACTAGAATATGGTATGGAATTTTGTCTATGGTGATCTGCATGTGGAGGAACTCCACATTTCATCCTGTTTGACCACCTTAGAAGTATGTTTGTAATTGATGTATACTGAGACACTTCCTCCTTTAGCCCTTTTCTACGTAGCTACTGGTCTAAAGGTGTGGAAGGTGCAGAAACCTTGCACTGCCAGGGTACTCTCTGCCACTTTAAACCATGTCTCGGTAACTACACAGATATCTATATTCTAGAGTGTGAGGAGGGCTTGGAGGAGTGTAGTTTTTTTGTTTAGACTACTGGCATTGAACAGTAACACCTTGAGTTTCAGTTGAGTTGGTTTTGCTGTTGGTAGGTTTGCCAATTTGTCATTGCCTAAAAAAGGCACTATGGGGTGGATAAAGGTTTAGCCAGTATTCAAAAGCCTAGAGGGGAGAGGTGCAGACCATCCCTGGCAAAGCATCATGGTCTGTTAACCATGTCCTCCCAAGCTGACAAATATTAGAAATCCTTAGAATGGCACCAGAGAGACAGCGTTGTTGAAATCAATAATTTGTGCTTGTACTGTGGCATCATACTCAGTGATGGTAATATGCTGCTCAATTGGTAGGCTCGTACCAGCCTGAGACACATAATCTGAAGGCTCCATGATGTCTCTCTTCATATAGTCCAGGAAGGTACGTCTCAGGTAATTTACACTTACATGGACTATGATGGGATCATACTGGTGCCTGTAGCGTAATGACTTGAGTGCATGTGTGATTTGGAGGATTCTGGCACCAGATAATCAGCTAATAGTTATTTTCTCTTTGTTCAACCTGGTTAGAAGGGCATCAGTATATCTTAAAATGGAGTCCCCTATGATGAGAGTCGTAGGAAGTGTGTTTGCTTGACTTAGGGGCCTAGTGTTTGGGGCTCCACTGAGAGTGACAATATGTGTGGTATTAGGTGTTGTTTTTTCAGAGTGCCTTTGGGCTTGTTGAGGCATAGCTTTGACAAGAGGTGATCTACAGACTCTATTGTTCAGGAAGATTGCTTTTAAATACCTCAGCATATGTTAGTCTATATGTGTGTTGTGTACTGTATGAGGTGGGTGTTGTGTGTGTGTGGTTTTGACAACCTGATGTGTACTTGTATGCAAGAATTTAGCCTCCAGTGTCATTGTGTAAGTACACATCTCATATACTGTGTCCTCTTCTTAAGGTGGGAGTGGTTGTCAGTAAAGGTGAGACAGTTGCTACATTGTCTCAAGATGCCCATAGCCACCAAGCTGGCTATAGAAAAGTTAGGAAATTGCATATCTATGACAAACCACTTAAAAAAACTAACTGGAAATCCCTTGCTGAATGTAATTTTAAGACAGTCTTACAGCAATAACAGTGCAAGGAAGAGCAATATATATATATATATATATATATATATATATATATATATATATATATATATATATATTTTTTTTTTTTTTTTTGTAAAAAAAAGTCAGTAACATTTGATTTATTTAATTGATATTAAAGGATGTATATTAGTTTAGCAAAAGTAGCCCCTGTCCTTATTTATTTATTTGTTTACAAGGGAATATTTCAGATAATAGCCGGTGAATATGTGCATCTGACTGAAGAACTGCATGAGTGTGTGTGTGTGTTTATTTATGTCTATGTATGTGGTATGTATCTGTGTACTTGTGCATTTGTGCTTTTTTAAGGTAATTTCAGTAAGAAACTTGAAGTACTGTAGAACATATCTGGTTAGAACTATGACATTTTTCTTTGCATTTTATCAGACAGATCTAAAACTGTGGGTGTGGGGGTTATGGGCATAGACATGACATTTAGTATTAT
The DNA here is from genome assembly GCF_019279795.1 of Protopterus annectens. Taxonomy (NCBI): domain Eukaryota; kingdom Metazoa; phylum Chordata; order Ceratodontiformes; family Protopteridae; genus Protopterus; species Protopterus annectens. The sequence continues at coordinate 1,483,696,792 of NC_056725.1, read as the reverse complement.
ACTTTATATCTAGGGACAAGTAACGTATAGTATAAAAGCATACTTCTCAACCTCTTCGAGAAAGAAGTCTAGACAAAGCCATAAATAAAAGTGGGACAGAGGCCCAGAAATAGGGACAATGTTTAAATATTGCTCTTACAAACTTAGAAAGTTGATAAAATAACAGGTTTTCCATTAGCATGAATTTTCTGAAGGATATGAAATCGGAAAATCAAATGTCTGTCATTATTTTCTAACTTCAGTCTTAAATGATTTGCCACTAATTTGCCAGAAAACCACATTTTATGGAAGACGGACCAAAAATATGAGGCCAAAATCTGGACATTCTGTGAAAATCTGTACAGCTGAGAGGTATGTGCAGTTCTTTTCTATCTAGTTTGGAGCCACAATATCTTGCTTTTCATTTGTTTAGATGGAATAGATGCTGGCAGTCTAGCAACATTCTGTGGTAATTAGACGTATACTTGAACTGTACTTCTTTGATTAAAGCTGTGACATGGGGGGGTCCAGGCATAAGTTACAAGAAAGAAAAAAGGTTTTAATTGCTCGTTGTTTGGTAACATTGCAACTGCTGGCTAATGTTATTGTTTTGTTTTTTTTTTAACTTTGAAGGGCCATAGCTTGCCATTTATTTTTCAGCAGCTATTAGTTAAACTCTGTTAAACTCTGGAATTTGACAGCTCATTGGATAGCTGTCAAACCATGGCATTTGACAGCTACTAACCGGGGGTGCTGAAACTGGTAGTTTACTAAGAGATTATGGAGGTGGTAAGAAGCTTCAAAGCAATGTGACTGTGTTTGTAAAGGATCTCTGTTGTCTGTCCTTTGTGTGTGTGTGTGTGTGTGTGTATGTGTGTGTGTGTGTGTGTGTGTGTGTGTGTGTGTGTGGTGTGTGTGTATGTGTGTGTGTGTGTGTGTGTACACACATTTGGAACACAAGTTCACTGTACCACCTTTTCCTGCATGGTAGGTGCATTACCAATGTGTTGGCCCAGCATTCTAGTAGTACCTATGATTCTCACATTTGGAACAATAGTTCACTGTACCACCTCTTCCTGCATGGTAGGTGCATCACCAATGTGTTGGACCAGCATACTGGTAGTACCTATGATTCTCACATTTGGAACACAAGGTCACTGTACCACCTCTTCCTGCATGGTAGGACTCCTCATGGTCACTAAGTTAGTAATAGCAAACTATTATAATGTTGCTAACCATAGCTATTTCTGTATCTACATTGTGGCATAGGTAGAACTGAGTAACTCCCCCTGTTTTGTTATGCATTCTCTACCTGTTTTGTTTTCCATGTGCCACAGGTTATCCACTCAAATCTTGGAAGATTACACTAGTGCATGACCCCCACTGAGCTGCTGGGAAGTGCTTTAATACTGCCCTGTCCCAGAGACGGATACTATTGATAAAGTGCTTGGCCTGCTCAAAAACCTTTTTCCATTGTCAGGACTAGTCAGTGTGCTGGGGAGGTCAGGGCTGCTCAAGATGGACCTGCTACAGGCTACAGCATGCACAATGTTTACTACCTGCTATGTTTTGCACAACATTATCATGCATCAGTCTGCGTACAACTGCCAGAGCCAGTAACAAACAGTGGTGATAGCAGCAATGCAGCTCTCTCTATCATTTGTCCCGCCAGTGGTGTTAGCAACAGTGGTCAGCCAATGGCAGTAGCATGGCAACACCCATAGCAGGCTTACGTACAATATATGTCTGCACAGGTGAAATGGTGACATCGAGTCCACAACTATGGGCCATGACATTCGCTATGAAACACTATGAAACAGTGTGTGAAGTTGCAAAACCTAATGCATGCAGTGTTTCTTGTGGGCTATACTTAGTGTTGCTGGTCAAGTTACATTGTACATCAGAAATTTTTCCTTATATCAGAAGTGAAAGTTTCACAAGGTAATCGGTCGCCATCATCATCTGAACAGTTTTCAGTAGTTAATGGCACAAGTGCTTTTTTACTGGCAGACTTTGACTGAAGAATAGAAGAGCAGTTGTTATTAAAAATGAAACTGAAATTAGGAAGAAATATACAAAAGTTGGGTAAAAAGCCAATTTAGATGAAAAAAATCAGTTTTAAAGGAACTAAGGAACAATTTAGAAATCAGAGTCATGAAACTGGACAAGGGTGGGGGATGGTATTAATGGACGCAAGTATGAAGGTAAAATGAAGAAGATTTTGAGAGATACCTCTAGATACTCTACCATTTCTAAGAATGAAATTAATATAGCTTACTGTAGAGTGGATATGGTGTTAGAAGACCTATTAGTTGAAAATTTAATAGATAACAAGACGTATGCATTTTTAAAAGTGGTGAAACCAAGGATACCATCTATTTTTGGCATACCTAAATCACACAAAAATGGAATAGACCCACCTCTGAGGCCAATAGTTTCAGTGGAGGGATCAAAAACTTTGCCTCTTGCTAAGTTTGTAGATAGCAAGTTAAAAAAGTTATGGTTAGGAAGAAACAACATCCTTAGAGATTCATGGGACTTTTTAAGAAGTATTAAACAAGATCAGTACAGGGAGGAATTGACCTTCCTAACGGTGGATGTTGTAGATCTGTTTTCAGTAATACCACATGAAGAAGGACTGGTATTTTTGGAAGAAGCAATGTTTGAAGATAATAGCCTGACTCATGATGAAGGTACAGTAATCTTGCCTTTAATTGACTTGGTTTTAAAATACAATTTTTTATATTTTAAAGATGAATATTTTCACCAGACCAAAGGTGTGGCTATGGGTGCGGCATGTGCACCAACATATGCAAATCTTGTTTTAGCAAAATGGGAGGAAAAGCTGATTTTAAATTCAATATATAGCCAGAAATGGCTTTTATATAAATTCCTGGATGACATAGGTATTTTTTGGATTGCATCCAGTGAAGAAATTACTGAATTTATAGGTTTTCTGAATAACAGCACAGATTTTCTGAAATTTACATATAGAGGTGGTGGTGCTGCGGTAGCGTTGTCGCATCACAGTTAGACGTTGCCCGTTCGATTCTCAGTTAGAGCGTCTTCTGTGTGGCGACATGCGTGAATGGGCGTTCCTTCGTTGAAGGTTGTGCATTAGGCCCGGCAAGCCAGCACGTCAAAATTTACTGCCAATCATTAGTGGACCGGAGTCGACTGTGGCGACCCCTAACCGGGAAAAACCGAAAGAAACAAACAAACATATAGAGCTGATAAGGAAAAGTTACTATACCTGGACACAGAAATATATAAAAAAGAAGGTAAACTGTGTTCCAAAGTATATATAGGAAGGCAATCTATTCAAATTCATACCAACATTACACTAGTACACACCCTACACACCAAAAGCGGAATTTAGTCAGACGCCAGTATATAAGGTCTTCAAGAATGACCTCTGAGGAACAAGATTTTATAGAAGAAATGAAAAGTCTTAATAAAATGTTTGTGGCAAAAATATCTGGTGTGTCTTTTGGAATATATAGAAAAAGAAGTTTTACAAGGGAGAACAGGGAAATTTAAACTGATTTTAGGCAAAAATAAGGAAATAATAGGAAAAATAAGCAGGATGAAAATTTTAATAGGGCTTTAGTGTTGGAATTTAATGCAACTTCAATTATGGTGAGAAATACATTGGAAAAAGAATGTAAAAGGTTCACTTCTATTACTGATTTGGACACAATTATTAGGAAAGGTTGAGTGGTATACAAGAACTCTTATAATTTGAAGAATTTATTAGAACATAATACTACGAATAGCCCTAGTAACAAAAGAAAAAAATGGAGCATACAAATGCGGGCACTGTTCTCAGTGTGCTTACATTGTTAATAATGAGTCCATATATTTAGAAAGTAGAAATATAACATTAGTGGGAAAGAATATTACAATTGTGATGATTTTGGCTTGATGTATTTAGCTAAGTGTAAAGCCTGCCAGCTTTTTTACGTAGGAAAAACAGAATGTAAGCTTAAAAGAAGAATCTACGAACACATATATGATATACAAAGTAAAAAAGAAACCAACGCTCTATATAGGCACACTCAAAATTGTGAAAATGCACGCTTTTTCTTTTTTGTTTTGGAAAAAGTAAAGAATGATGAGAGGGGAGGCCTATGGGAAGAAAGGATAGAGTATAGGGAGCTTTGGTGGCAAGTCAACTTACAAGCCAATAAACATCCAGGGTTAAATCATCATATATCAGTAGCCCCGCTTTTAAAATTGAGGGCAGCTAAGTTATAACCCCGTTTTTCTAATAATGCATTTTAATATTGTAATATTGTATTTTAAATAGTACTATTTTTTATATGGATATATCATTAATTAATTATTTTTATATCTGTATGCATACATTTTTTATATATGTCTAATCATAGGGTCAATATTTGATACTATCCCTGTCCTCACTTTATTCTCTTTATTCCATTAACATCAAGTAAAGCATTTGTTCAATTTATTTTAACATTTTTGTAAGGTATTAACTTCATTTATGGTATTTTAAGAAATCAATTTATATTTCTATTAATATTAATTTTAATCAATTTTATTCAGTTCGTACTTTTTAAAAAATGTTTCATGCATTATTTAACATAAAAGAAAAAGTCTCAAGCAACATCTTTTATACATATCAGTTGTTTTAATAAGGTGCAATAAAGTATAATGGACACTAGATGGCATTATAAAACACTGGAATGCGCGAAAGCTGTTTTTTTACAATGAAATGTTCACAAGTAATGCCTCTTAACAATGTTTTCAGGAATATATATTTTTCATCATTGTTTTATGCATTATCTACAAGGATTTTAATATTTTAAATATCAAATAAGTCTGTTCTGTTGAAAGTTGTAATGTTTTGTGCATGTTTTAATATATACGTAATACATTACCATACCATAGCTTTCGGTATTATGATCTCTTTAAAAATCAATCAACATGTCAATGGTTCATTACTGTCCTGTTAGTATAAAAAGGATTTAATTTTTGCAAATAACCCACATCTGAGGAAGTGTTACAAACAAAAACTTTTTTTAGCGTTAATGTGCTTCATGTTTTTGGATTTACGATTTATGTTTGCGTGGATTAAAAGACGTTCGTGAAGGGTCCTACTGTCTGGAACTTTATTGTGCACCTAAGGAGTCTATCTTGTGGATTAAAAATGAAAAGGGCTATACTGTGAGTGTTTCACTGCAGTGTTATCTACTGAATTTGTATTTATCTGCTGGGAGAAAGATTGTTGCTTTTCAATACTGAAATATGCCATTGCTGCTGCTTTTTTTTTTTTTTTTTTTTTTTGCTAATGCATGCTTCCTTTCATTTTCGGTACAAAGAATAACTGCAATATTTGCCCTGTCTGCATAGTGACTTCTGTTTTAGTAAGTTCTGTGTTACTAATGGGTAAAATTTTATTTAGATTTGGAAGGTGTTGTGCAGTTTCACCTAAAGATAGTGTGGCTGATGGTCATGAGCAAGTGCTGGCATATGAGTTTGAAGATGAATCACACACATCATCCTTATACCTAACCTTACCCCTCCCACACCTCTCTTCCACCTATCCTATAACCTCTTTAATTATTTCCTACAGTCACACCTTACCTCTTAACTAATCTGCCTCCCCACCCATTCTAAATAGGGCCATATAGTGTTATCACACTACATTCAACCACCATTATGTCCCTCACTACTTTTTCTATGCTCTCACTTCTCTCACTTACTCTCTCTGTCCTAATAATAATCACAACCTTCCAGATACCCAACATACCTCCTACATCCACCTGTACAACCACCACACATCACCCACATTTACCAAGTTACTCAAACATCCAGCCTAGCTTATTCACAGTTAATACCTCTGTACTATCCAGAATAAAAATACTACCTCCCCACAGACACCCCCATTATCACACCACCAGCAGCAACTATACCATTTTCAAGACAAAACTAAGTATAGCTCACATAATTTGGCAAAGCATTATATCCCAGTATGGTGATGTACATCCCAACCCAGATCCAACCCTCCCCAGCCCTAGCAAACTTGATAAATCTCTCTTGCTGTCAACCATAAATCTCCAAAGCCTTAGAAACAAGATACCTGAACTCCAGGCATGGATTTCACAGAACAACCCTGATATTACAGCAGCTGCTGAAATCTGGTTGAAATCATATGTAAAAGACACTGAGTTTCTACCCCCAGGCTGCTCATGCTTGAGAGCCGATTGGCCAAAAGAGAGAGGAGGAGGAGTAGCAATGCTCTTCCCTAGCAAATATACATTAATTCCCTACTCAAAACTGACACTCAACTTCTCCCCAGCCGAAGTACTAATCCCTATATTAAAACTTAACAACCATAAAAACATTTGCATAATTGCTCTGTATATTTCTCCAGGAAACAACATACCAATATTAGAAAACATACTTGCCTGGACTTTACAAAACATAGACAATGAAACCATCATTTTAGGTGATGTAAACATTGATTGGCTAGACATTGTCCACAACATTCCCTCAAAAAACATAAACCTTTACAACTTCTCCCAACTAATTGAAGACATCACCAGACCCCACAAAAATAACACTTGGGGCACCTCAAAAGACTGGATATTAGTGCCCCACCCTAACAATATCATCACTGCAGGCATACTACTTAATACCATTAGCGACCACCACCCAGTATATATCCTACGCAAAACCACCCCAACCCCAGGGCAACACAAGTACAAATCAACCAGAAATTTGACTAGGTTCCAACCATACATATTTAATGAAACCTTAGCTAAAGTAAATTAGGAACCCCTCAAATCCCTGCCACTTAACAAGGCTGTTGAGTTCTTTAACTCAACATTCCTAGACATCCTAAACAGGCAAGCAACCACCTGCCAAAAACAAATAAAACATAACCATGCAAGCTGGCTCTCAAAATCCACCAAAAAAGTAACGGCCACAAGGGATAAAATCTGTACATCATAGCAGAAAAACAAAAACCCTACACTCTAATACAATACAAACAATTCCATAACCAGGCAAAACGTCTAATAACCAATGATAAAAAGCCCACTGCCTCCACCTACAAAGCCAACATAAAAATAATCCCCAAAAATTATGGCCCTCCATCAACCATCTATTACATCCAGGTTCTCAAAGCATTCCATTCCCTGACCCACACAAAACCTTTACCCAACTTACCAACCTCTTCAATTCCTACTTCAATGACACCATAGCTAACCTAACCACCACCTTTCCTATGGTCAACACCACCACCACCAAGACAGCTGATGACCAAATCATCCCAGAAAACAATCCTTATCCCATCAGCATACTCATTAACAGATCAATTAAAGAGTCCCTTGTCCGACACATCTGGAAAAAAGCATTCATTCTCCCCTTACACAAAGGTGGCACCAACACAGACACCACAAACATTCGACCCATAGCTATTCTCTCATCCCTCTCTAAAATACTGGAAAAATGCATCCATGCCCAACTCCTCAACCACCTGCTTGAAAATCAAATTCTGTCACCCACTCAGCATGGTTTCAGACCAGGGCACAGCACCACTACAGCCCTCCTCTCCTTCCTTTATACAGTTAACCGGGCATGGGATTCTGGCAAAATAATCGCTTCTCTTTTCCTCGACCTTTCCAAAGCTTTTGATACCATTTCCCACACTATCTTCCTCTCTAAACTATCTACCCTCCACATTTCCCCACGTACCCTACAATGGTTCAATAGCTGTCTCTCCAATAGGCAGCAATCCGCCAAATGGCAACAGTCTTACTCTCCCTTCCTCAATACTTCCACAGGAGTACCCCAAGGCTCCATACCTGGTCCTGTCTTATTTAGCATATTTATTAACAACTTTCACATCACTCTCCCACAATGCTCAGTAATCCAGTATGCTGATGACTGTACAATAATATGCACTGCAAATTCCAGCTCTGAACTCCAGCAGATATCCCAGCATGCCCTCACCTCTACTGAATCTTGGATGCTTAACAATCATCTTGCCCTAAATCCAAAAAAAAAAAAAAAAAAATTAAACTAGTAATTTTTACCCCTAAGAAAACCACTCCCCTAGATAATAAACTTCAGTATACAAGCCCAAGACAATACTACTATAGAAGTTGTCCCACACACTAAATTACTAGGCATTATTATAGATGAAAATCTAAACTTTGACCTACACATAGGTTCATAGGTTCATAGGTTGATACTAGGCTATCTGCCTTAGGGCATTTATAAACCTAGCCAGAGTGTGTTTGGCTTTCACCTCTCTTCTGTATAGTAGGTCACAGAAGATAGCCCTTTTAAGGTTAGTTTACTGTGCCTCTGTCTAGCAGGGACATAGAAGAGATCCCAGGGGTAAACTTACGATCTCCCATCCACTCGTCAAGATTTCTCTTGAAGAGGGTCAGTGAGGGGCTCTGCCTAACATGGATTGGGATTTTGTTCCAGAGTGAGGGGAGCCTCTGGGATATGAATCTGTCCCTCCAGCATGTCCTATTTATTGCTGTGCTGAGGTTTAAGTCCCTGGAGTGTGTAGCTCTAAGGGATTTGGATTTCCTGAGGTGGAGCATGTCCATTAATTCTGGGTTGGACATGGCTTTATACGTCAGGCACAGATCGCCTCTGAGTAGGTGGTAAGCAACTGAGTAGAGATGGAGTTTCTTTAGCCTAACTGCATAGGGCATCTGTTTGAGTCCCATGATCCTCTTGGTGAGGTACTTTTGGGGTCTTTCCAGTTGCTGCAGGTGTTGGGTAAGGTACATCCCAAATGGGGCATTGTATTCAATTATGGGCCTGATGAGTGATGAGTGATGAGTAGAGGGGCACAATGACCTCTCTTGATCTAGATGTGAACCCTTTTGTGATAAGGTGGGCTATATAGAAGGTCTTTCTAACCACTTTGGCAATGTGATTGTCAAAGGAGAGACTACTATCCACTTGGATCCCCAAATCCCTAATTACTTCTTCCATACTTAATGGATTATCACCTATGTGGTAATTTGTGAGCACTTTGTTTTTCCCAAAGGGGATGACTATGCACTTTTTGGCATTTAACTTGAGGCAATGGCTCTGGCACCAGGTATCCGTCTCTGTGAGACCCTTTTGGAGGATGCTTGTGTCAGCCAGAGAGTCGATTATGGCTCCCAGTTTGCAGTCATCTGCGAACTTGGTCAGCCATAGTCCTCCCGTGTTAGCCTGTACCTCAGAGAAGTATATACCGAACAAGAGAGGCCCCAGGACTGAGCCTTGTGGGACTCCACTTGTAACTGGTTTAGAGTCTGACATGGCACCTGCAATTCTGACCATGTGGGTTCTATCCCTGAGCCAGTTTGCAACCCATCTTGTGACATAGGGGCTGATATTTAAGCTGATGAGCTTATTTATGATGCCCGAGTGGGGTATTGTGTCGAAGGCTTTTGCGAGGTCCAGGTAGGCTGTGTGGACTACCTTCCCTTCATCTATGGCCTTGGTAACTGTTTCAAAGAAGTCAAGTAGGTTTAATTGGCAAGATATGCCCTTAACAAAGCCGAATTGGGTAGGATCCAGTGACTGGAGGTTCCCAATGTCTTTGTTTATGAGTTCCATGATGATACGCTCCATAGCTTTGCAGACCAGACTAGTCAGGCTTATAGGGCGATAGTTTCCGGGGTCCGTTGTGGCACCACATTTGTGGAGTGGGACCACTGTTGCTGTACACCATTCTTTGGGTACATATCCTGTAGTAAGGCTGAGATTGAACAGTGACTTTATGTGAGGGTTCAGTTCTTCTTGGAGATCGTGTAAGATGCAGTCCGGGACACCGTCCAGTCCCATTGATGCTGTGTTTTTTGCTTTGGAGAGGGCAGCTTTCACCTGTGCATCTGTGATGTCAGGGAGGCTACATTCTGTTGGGACAGACATTTGCTCTTTTGGGGGGGAAGGGGGGAGAAGTTTGCACTGAACCTGTCTGCCAGGATGTTGGCAATGTCTGTGGGTTCAGTGTATTTTTTGTCATTTTGCACTAACTCAGAGCATTTCTGGGAGTTGCCACCCAGATTCCTGACATAACTAAAGAAGGCCTTGTGATTATCTTTAGCGTCTTGTACAATTTTTCTTTCGAAGCTGGCCTTAGATGATTTTATGAGGGATCATAGTTTCTTGCTAGTACTGATCAGAGATGCCTTCCCTTTTTGGGATTTTGCTCTATCATGTAGTAGCCTTCTCCTTCTGTTGTATAGCTTATTGATGGCCTGGGTCCAGCAAACAGGTCTCCTGCCTTTGGAGGAGTGAGTCTTGGTTTTATTTGGGAATAGCACGATCCATGCATTCCTGTAGGTGTCCATAGAATGCGTTTGTAAAGGATTCTGTGGTTTGGGCAATATTTTCCACAGGCCCGGGGGCTTTGAAGGATTCCACCTCGGTTTTGAGAAGTGTGAAGTTTGCTTTTGAGAAATTTTTCACTGTGGTTTCCTTGACTGGGGTGGGGACAGGATATGGATGTCCAGTGAGATTAATTTATGGTCTGATCTTACCAATGAGGGGTTTACCTCTGGTGTGGAACACAGAGTCCCCATGTTGGTCATGACCAGGTCCAATATGTTGTCCCCTCTTGTGGGAGTGGTGACCAGTTGTTCCATAGCATTTGAGTTTATAAATTCTAGGAACCATTGGGCAAGGGTGTTGGGGCTTGAGTAGTTTTCCCAGTCAATGTTTGGGTAGTTAAAGTCACCCAATATTATCGTGTTTGGAGAGACCTTCATATTCTCCAGTGTTCTCAGGAAAGCTGAGTGGTGTTCCTGAGTTTGGGAGGGTGGTTTGTAGCAGGCTACAAACTGAAAGGCAGTTTTGCCCACTGTTAGTTGCACATGGATGGTCTCCGATGCTTCATGCAGTGCCACTAACCTGGAGGTGTGGGTATCTTTGATGAATATGGATACTCCCCCTCCTTTTGTGATTTGGTCTGAGTTTTGGGGCCAAAAAGCATGGTATGAGGTATAACCTGGTAGTGCTGGGGTGCTCTCGGGAGCCTTGAACCAGGTTTCTGTTACTACACAGATATCGATATTATCCATACTGAGGAGAGCCTCGAATGCATGCATCTTGAGGTTTAGACTTCTGGCATTGAGCAGCATAAACAGTAACATAAAAAAAAAACACCAAAAGCTTGGTATGCTATACAGGCACCAACACTTTCTTAGCCTCTCTACTAGACAAACCCTTGCAAGTACATTTTTATTACCCTCTCTCCTTTATGGTGACCCTCTCCTCACTAATATCCAAAATTCTACAAAATCCAAACTTGATATATGTTACAACAGAATAGACAAATTAGCCAAATTCTCATCCCACCACTGTAACTCACTAAAACAAAGTTGGAACTCCCCCACCATCTCTCATTCACCCAGCTAACTATAGCACACAAAATAATCTACAGACCCACAGACTGTCCTGCTCTCTCAACTCTACTTGCCAAATACAAACCCAGCAGGCAATTAAGTTCTGAAAATCATCTACTTCTAAAAGTAGAAAAGCCCACTTTACCAGCTGGTCAACTGCTCCACTCCTTCACCATCGCCAAAGTATGGAACTCACTTCCTCCTTCTATAAGAAACATGGGCAGCACCACCACCTTCAAACAAATACTGAAAAGTCATCTCAACTCTTCCTAGCTATGTTCCTGCTCTATAACCTAACCTCTTCCCTCTCCTTATATTATAACTAAATTCCTTTGCTTTTTACTACTAGTGACTGATGATACTTTCTCCATATTTTTTTTTTTTCTGTCATCACTTGATACTGGTACAATAATGCTGATTAATTTATCTCCATTTTTACCACTCTGAATTCATCTGGCAACCAACTAAATTCATGCTTTTATGTATATATTCTATATATGTTACTGTAATCAAACCAGCTAAATTCTTGACATGTATATATTCTGTATATATTACTGTAACCACTATGTGTAACACAAATAATCCAAAGAAAATGCCCAGGCCAGGAGATTCCAGACAGTTCAAAATACATTTAACAGCAGGCAACACTGTAAAGTAAGACCATAAAATGCTGACAAACACTCAGAAATGTTTTTCGTCACTCAGTACATGACGTCATCAGAAGCGGAACCTACAGCAGGAGGATCCTCACTGACACCTGTTCCTTTTTTTGTTTGCGTTGCTTCTTATTCTTTTTTCCCTGGCAGCTAGACCCGGGGCTGATGATGGACAGCATTTCTTCCAAACTCTGTACTGTAGGAGACCTTTGTACTCTCCCACAGTCAGATCACTGAAAACAAGTGTAAAGGTCTGATACTTGATGATTCTTTCTTTTTCATCCTTGATCCCAGTGAGTCACACCAGGTCAGCCAAGGGGGGAAGAGAAACCAGCAGTCACTCATCATTAGTCGGACAGTGAGTGGACTTGTCATACCGTACTACTGGTGTGGTGTCAAAGAAAGATGAAAAAATATATCACCAGTAGCACCAGTTCTTCCCCCAGCTCCCTCAGGTACTGTTAATACTTTCTATTAATACTGATGAAGAACTTTATGAAAAGACTCCTAAAATTGAGGTCCCCTTTATCAGTAAACTATTCAGACTTTCATAACCAGCTATAATTTTTGTTTACTACAAGCGACGCATTTTCCGGCCTGCAAACAATAAACTATGGTAGCATGACTGCATTCTTTATTGCAAAGTGTGCCACATTATTAATTAGTCAAACTGTCACACCTGCCATCTCACACTTCCAACAATATTTTCCCCATAGAATAGAACAGTCATGCTGTTCATACTCTGTAGGTTATCCACTTCACTGATTCCTAATCCCACATTTCGTGACCCCCACCAGCCCATCAAATCTGTGTGTGTGTGTGTGTGTGTGTGTGTGTGTGTGTGTGTGTGTGTGTGTGTCTGTGTGAAATTTTATATGAGAAAAACCCAGATATTTTTGTGATGTCATGCGATGTTGTCTCTGTGAGATATAACTAGGCACACCTCAGACTTTACAGGTAAACCAGCACAGTATGACAATAGGGAATGGCTGCTACCAAGCCAGTTTGAATACATGTGGTTCTACAGTATGTTGTTAGATGCAGATCTGTACTACAATCAAGACAGCAATATACTGCCTCTTTCTATAAATAACTGTAGGTTGCAAGAGGAAAGCATGTATACATGATCAATATGCTGTTTCCATATAGCACTATACATTCAAATTGCTCTAACAAGAGCAGTATGTCACGAATGATCTTTGAATGAGTATCTGAGCATACTGATGGCTCTCAAAAAGGAATATACTGTTAACTATTTCCACTTACACTGCAGGCATTACAAGACCCAAGCAGAACAATAATTATTACACTGGATAACATTACCAGGTAAATTATGATAGTTCTTGTAAGAAGATATTACTGGGAGTAGCTAAGCCTCCAAATATGACACTATATATATATATATATATATATATATATATATATATACACACATATATATATATATATATATATATATATATATATATATATATATATGGGTTCTGCCAATATGTTCGAAGTTTCACTACTTTGAACCCCACATCACCGAGTCCACTTGTTCGAAGTAGTGAAACTTCGAACATTGACTTTGGCAGTCACACTACAGCACGGAATGGGAATATTCCCTTTTCCACGCTGTAGTGCGATCTCGGAGTTGGTATATTTAAGTAGGGGGGTGTGTGGGGGACACAGCGAAAGTGCACTTTCATTTAAGTGGACTTTCGTTGAAGTGTAGGGTCTACTGCTTAATTTTGGAGAAGTGTCTTTTCAATGTTAAGCAGTAGAACTATATATATATATATATATATATATATATATATATATATATATATATATATATATATATATATATATTGTAAAGAGTTAACAATAAAAAATACCATGTAGAATACGGTGTTCATCTAATGGCAGACCAACCACATTGCCTGACAGTGAAAGTCCACATTGGTCATTCACACAGAAAAAAAAATTCTAAAAGACTTAGTAATCTTTCAAACAAGATGTGCCCCACACAAGGTCTTGAGCAATTCCAGCCTAATTGTAGCATGATTTTTTTTTTTTTGTCTAGAGTGAATTATGTCATTTGGCCTAAATCAACTTAATGAGTCACTCACTGGACAACTTGTGAGATACTTGTTGACCCCTACTCCTCAGGAATTCATGTGGTGCTTCAGACTGCTCAGAGATGTTGGCAGCAATCTGCAGAATGATAGCCAAATGGACAAGAAATGATACACCATTTTGGATTCTTAACATGGAGATTTACGGCCATCAAACCTTTTGCTTCTCTACATTTTTAGAGAATTTCTTCTCAAATCTGTTCATGAACTCCTGCCCATGCTGCCATTACTAGCATGTATATATTCGAAAACAAGAGGAATCAGACAGTCTACCATACCACATAAAGAAAGAAGAAAAAAAAAGAAATGCCGGTGGCTGATAGTGTTTTTTTTAGGTTGAGACTTCAAATTATTACAAGGAAAGAAGATAAATCTTTGCAGACTGTGGTTTCGATTCAGCATGATGTGCAGATGTAAAAGCAAGCCACCTGGCCCAAGAGTTTATTTTAAAGTTTAGCAATTAGTGCATTCACCCGCACCTCTGAGAAACATCATCTATGTTAAATAACCATTTTTTGTACTCTTTCATATGGGAAGTAACTGAAATTTAACCTGCCAATCCCAAGACATTGGAAATGGCAGACACAACATCCATCTCATCTTAGCAACCATTTATCTTTGGGATTCTGAAGCAATACACTGAACTATAGAATAACATTCTTAAAAAATTATAGCGTAAGACATGCCTTGTTTTACCTCATCATCTCACTACTTAGTTAAATATACCTTTTTGGTTTGAGTTTACTTCGACTTAATTTCCCGGTAAAGCATTTCTCAGAACTCTGGATTAGCAAAGCAGAATTATTTTGTTTGCATTTCTCCTAGGAGAACTAGCTGCTAAACTAACAATCATTATACCCTGATCACATCAGATGTGCTTGTTGCTTTTTTTTTCTTTTTGAGATTATAGTGACTGTCATATGAACAAACTTTACTCCTTCACTTTATGTCACTCAAAGCTTCAAATGTCTTTTTTACTTTGCTGTGATATTATCTTTTTGTTTGGTGTAACTGATTTATAGTTATATTTCTGTGTTTGCTGCTATCTGCACCCAAATTATGAACATTTGTTGACTGAAATTTGCTGATGATTTCTTCTAGTGTGACTGACACATTTTGCTTGTGGCGTATGTCTGAATTTCTCCAACCTAGATTTGAGTTCTGAATATCTAGTGTGACTGCCCAATGCAGAGTGCTGCCAATATTTACTTTTTGGATTTGATGCAGTATTCTTTTCCACAATTAACTTTATAATCTTGTCTGCTTTTAATATGTTCAAAGTGTATCTAAATTCTGAGTTTATGGCTAATCGGATTTCAGAAAAACAGTAATTGTTATTTTTTAAGTTAATTTTCTTCTGGTTGAAGTATTTGTTACAGGGAATATTTCATTATAGGTACATACATGGTTTATCATTGTTGACATTACCTTGACTCATTTAAAAGGTATAACTTCTCAAGATACTGACTACTGCCTGGATTTTTACCAGTTTTTATTTACAGGTAACCTGTATATGTGCTATCCCAGGATATTTTGCTGTTGATATACTCCACAATGGAAGTTTACTGTCTTCATACTGTTTTTTCAGTATACAACTCCGATTAAAATGTGACATAAGGAATAAACGAATATAAGATATTCCTTCTATTATTCCTGCTCAGCTGTTCTTGTATACCTAGCACCCCGCTCCATTCAGAGTCATCTGCCAGACTACTCAGGTATTAACCTACTCACCCTAGCTGTACCCTACTGCAATGTATTCCTGTTTTCTAGGGCTGCTAACCAGTTTGAGGTATTACCACTACCTAGAGGTAAATTAAGGAAGCAGGCCTGATTTCCATTTATGAATATTTTTATATACGTATTTACTTATTTAATTAGTTGAGGTAAGTAGACAGAGTCACATAGGCAAACTGCTGTGTACATGTACATGAAGCTGCCTTTATAGTGTTGTGGATGAGCTGCACTTTACTCACTCACATACATGAGCACCATGCATGCCACATCTTAAGAGCATAATGCACCAAGCACATGATGCTGGTGCACGTGAAACTAATCTATGCATATTTATGCCTTTCAGTACCCAGCCCGTGCCTGAGCAGATTTTAATTGACTAGGCAGATTGATGTCACTCCATAGTGGGTGTGTTTCACACCTAGTAGTCTCAGCTTCATACTTCTATATAACATTCTGAACCTGGCCATTTTGGCAATGGAAACTCTTAAAACTTAGGGATGCATCCCAATTTTGTCTCTAAAAGAGACCAACATTCCTTCTCTACCTACCTGCAGCTGCAGATGTTAGATCGTGCTGACTCCAGGGGACCTGTGAAAAGATTTACATTTGTCAGGAGATGGGGGAATCACCTCAGTTCGATGACAAGGATACCTAACACAGGAAAACAAAGATGGCACAGGTACAATGACCTGTAGAGGTGGAGGAGGTATCAGCTGGCTGGGTGGATTTCAGAGTTACAAGAGTGAAGGCCAAAGTTCTATAGTATGTGTTCCATGTCTTATATTTTAAAGTAATATATAATGATATGTATGATCAATGTACTTATACAGGTGTTATGTGTGTGTATGTGTATATATTTTTATATATATATATATATATATATATATATATATATATATATATATATACATACACACACACACACACACATATGTAGATGTGTGTATATATATATATATATATATATATATATATATATATATATATATATATAATTTATTTATATATTTATTTACATTTGTTGACTGGGAGAGTCCGACTGGACACAGGTCTGTTTTCAGCAGATACCCGGGGAGAAAAGCTCCACATTAAGTATTACTTGCATTATACAGTTAAAAAACATAACATTTAAATATAGACATTAGTCCAGCTGAGGACGTAAGACAAGAATAAAACATAGATGTAAAACAGCTGTAGAACATAGTACAATTTTAAAATATGGTGACATGTACTAAACATGGTTACACATATAGTTGAGATTCATCAGTGAACAATTGATGCAATCTGTTTTTGAGGTACATAACAGCCATTAGCAGTTGTTACTACAAGAAGTTAGTATTATGTGGTAGGTAGCTGGGAACATGAGTAGCCAAGCTTGCTAAGAGTAGGTTGTTGATAGGGGGCCGAGAGAGGTAGTGGGTGGGGTGGAGTGGATTTTATTAGAGGGTGGGTTGCAAAGGCTTATCTGGCAAGTTTTTAAGTGTGATTTTAATAAGGATTTGAAGTGGGTGCAAGAAGTTACAGAGGTAATTGAGGATGGGAGGGAGTTCCAGAGTTTGGCTATAGTGCAGGAGAATAATGCTTCTCCAGCAGAGTTAATGGCTCTTGTGACCTGTAGGAGGTTTTTGTGGCTGGATCTTAGTGGTCTCATGGTTATGGAGGGTTGGAGTAGATTCTGGAGGGATGGGACTTTTAGTGGTTAGTTTATTAGTTTGTGGGCAAGTGCGAGTTGGTACCATTGAAGGAGGTGGGGGAGCTCTAGCCAGACCAGTTCTGCTAGTGAGAGACAGTGGTGAGTACAGTAGGAAGCCCCTGTGGCAAATTTGGTGATTTTGTTGTAGCAGGTTTCGAGCTTATTTAGGTTGCATTGTCTAAGGTTAGTAAATATTGGAGAGGCGTAGAGTAGGGTAGAGATAAGATGAGAATTTGCTACCGAAATTTTAGCTGCTTTGGTAAGTAGTTGCTGATTTCTGTATAATGCTCCTAGTTTTTTGTGGACTTTTTTAATGGTCATGGAAATGTGAATGTCAAAGTTCAGTTTATTGTCTGTTTCTACTCCTAGTAATTTGGTGTGTTCTGTAGGATGGATGGTGGTGCTGTCTTTTGCTGTGATGTTAAAGTGAGAGCTGTCTAGGGTAAGTTTGGTGGGTTGGAAGATTCGTAATTTTGTTTTGTTTGGGTTGAGTATTAGTTGGACATCAGATAACCAAGTTTCAATAGAAGAAAATGCTTCCTGTGTGAGTTTTTGCAGTTCGGGTAGGGAGTGGGCTGTGCAGATGATGGTTGAGTCATCTGCGTATTGTATGAGTGTGCCATGTGTTGTGGCTGAGGCTAGATTATTGGTGAAAATAGACAAGAGTAGGGGTCCCAGGATAGACCCTTGGGGAACCCCTATGGAGACTGGTAGTTGGGGGGATAGGTTGTCCTGCCAAACAAGTGCTTGTTGGCAGTCAGATAGGTAACTGAAACCAGTTGATGACTGGTTGAGAGAAAGATAGGTTACTGAGAAGAGAGATGAGCTGTTTGTGTGGGACCATGTCGAAAGCTTTAGAGAGGTCTAGAAAGGTAGCTGAGGAGAGATAACCTGCATTTTTATTTTGTAGGATAGTGTTAGATAAAGAGAGGAAGATGGTGGTGATGCTATGGTTAGGTCGGAAACCATGTTGTGTGTTGGAGAGGAGGTTGTTAGCAAGGAGGTGCTCTGAGACTTGAGAATGGATGCATCTCTAGTATTCTGGAGAGTGGCGAGAGAATAGCTATGGGATGGTAATTGGTTAGATCTGTGGAGGGGGCCTCCTTTGTGTAGTGTAATTATGTGAGACTTTCCATAGTGTGGGAGCATAACTTTCTGACAGAGATCTGTTAATCAAGAGTGATACTGGGTAGGCCAGAGCTTCAGCTGCAAGGTGAAGGTATTCACTTGGGAGGTTGTCTGCTGCTAATCTGGTGGGTTTAAGTTTAGTTCATAGTTGTTTTATTTTGGAGGTAGGAACAGGACAGAAAGAGAAGCTAGTGGGGAGATTGTTAGTTGTAGTTGATGGTGTGGGTTTATGATCGTGGTTGTGTTGTCCGGCTAGTGATAGTACGGTTTGTGTGAAGTGATTGTTGAAAGAGGTAGCAATATTTTTGGAGGAGTGAGTTAAGTTAGGAGTGGGTGTACTTACTTTACCTGGTTGGAGGATGGAGTTTATTGAGGACCAGAATTGTTTGTGGTTATGTTGGGAGGAGGTCAGGGCAGACTGGTAGTATTGGATTTTGTCCTGTTTTATAAGCTTTTTGGTTCTATTGTGTAGTTCTAGGAATTTTTGCCTAGTAGAGGAGGTTTTGTGCCAGTTGTCCCAGACTTTATCCCTGCTTTTCATTTCAGACTTGGTGTTTTTTTATAGCCATGGGAATGGTTGGGCTCTAGTTCAGGAATGTCTTATGGGGGCATGGTAATTAAGGATGCTTAGGGATGTTTTATTAAAGTAGTCAACTGCGTCATCTAGTCTGAGGTATTTTAGAGGTTGCCAGTTGCAGTCTTTTAGGGATGAGATGAATGAGAGAGGGTTGAAGTTAGTTTTTTTGTGTATTTGACAGTAGATGATGGGTTTCGCTTTATAAAGGTGTTTTCTTAGTAGGAAGATTGGGGAATGATCACTGAGGCTGTCAGATAAGTAGCCTGCTATATATGACTGGGGGTTCTTATTGACTAGTATCCAATCAAGGGTAGTGTGTTTGTTGGAGTTATTTATCTTAGTAGGTGACTGGACTAGTTGGGTGAAGCCATGAAGGTTTACATGATGGGTTGGGTGGTTGCTAGAGCAGGATTGCCAGTCAGTGTAGAAGTCACCTAGAATTGAAGTTTCTTGGGGTAGGTGGAGGGTAGTCCAGCTGACGAGGTTTTCAAGTGGAGGGATGTTGTGGCCAGGTGGGAAGTAGCAACCAATTACGTTTAGGGTTTTATTTTGGTTTATTTTAAGGTTGGTATATATTATTTCTTCCTTACCTATTTGGGGAGCTGCTGACTTTAAGATCTGGATGTCTAGATGCTGCTTAAATATTATAGCTATACCATCTCCTTGTTTGTTTAGTCAGTCTACTCTTAGTATATTGTAACCGGTAGGGAGGATTTACTCATTAGTAATGTGTGGTTTTAACCATGTTTCTGTAAGGATCACTGCATCAGGGAAGTAGAAGTCTATGGTGGCATGGAATTCATGCACCTTGTTGCATATACTTCTAATATTTCGGCTTATCAGAAGGAGGTCGGTTGGCTTTCTATTCCCTGTGATTTGGGAGAAGATGTGGTTTGTAGTCAGATTATGAGGGGAAGGGTTGGAGATTGAGGGACCAGGATGCACACCTGGTTCCACTATGTAATCCCAAAATACTGAAATCCCGAATTTCGGTATTTCGAAATTACATACCCGAAAATACTATGAAAATAGAAAATCCCGAAACCCCATAACTGCGAAATTTAAAATCACGAACGTACACTACACATACAGCATACACATACACATACACAAAACTTCCCCCACAATCAAATATATCATCCTACACTACAGATAAGCAGGGGGGCAAGCCCCCTGCTCCCCCCACACCCACCCTACTTAAATATTCTAACTCTGAGATTGCACAAACAGACACACAAAGGAAACTCACACCCACACATTTTAAATTCACACACACACACACACACACACACACACACACACACACACACACACACACACACACACACACACACACACACACACACACACATCACAGTCACAACACACACTTACACACACTAAAGCCCTTAACCAACACACTTACACATACATACTTACCTAAACTTCCACCCATCCATTCACACATCATACCACCAGCAGGTTTTGGCATTTAGTGTTTTCGGCTATGTAATTTTGAAATATTGAAATTCGGGATTTCAGTATTTTGGGATTACATACTGGACCCATGGATATACATATATATATATATATATATATATATATATATATATACATACACATAGATAGATATAGATGTATATGCTTATGGGGAACTGAATATGGATGAATCCCCTTTTGGTTGACATCTGCTTAGTCAACAAAATTTAGCTGACTACATAGATGGTTGACAGGTGTGTGAGATCACACAATACTTGGGATACAGAAAAGTGCCCTTTCTCCCAGACTGTGCAGTCTCAGAGTTAGTATATATAATTAACAGGGGTGTGTTGGGGGACTTGCTCTCACTGCAAAAAACACTGTCTTTTTTTAATTTTATTTGAATGCTCTGTGATTTTTTTTGTCAGTGCATGTGTAGGAATATATCACCATTTGGAAATCTGACTTTTCATGGTTGATCTTGTGAATGTTGGTGTTTGGATCAGTCATCCTTTTTTGGCAGAACTATATGTATCTATATCTGTTTGTATGTGTGTGTGTGTGTGTGTGTGTGTGTGTGTGTGTGTGTGTGTGTGTGTGTGTGTGTGCGTGTGTGTATATACGCATATATATATATTATATATATATATATATATAAAATAAAATATGTGTGTGTGAGTGTGTGTGTGTGTGTGTGTGTATATAATATATATATATATATATATATATATAGATATATACATATATATATATATATATATATATATATATATATATATATATATAGTGCCCTATTGCACTATTGATACAGGTATGTATGTGTGTGTATGTGTGTGTGTACATGTGTGCGTGTTTATATATATATATATATATATATATATATATATATATATATATATATATATATATTTTTTTTTTTTATACACATCATAGGATCATAGGAAATTATGAGGCTATCTACCCAGATGTCATTTCAAGCTTAGTCATTTCATCTCAATGTAGTACCATAGAAATGCTATGCAATAACTAAGATTGCAGTTAGTAATGACTGCCCATGTCTATGAGGGTTGTGGCCTCTATCCCCGGTAAGAATTTACAGTGCCCCATCCTCTCGTCCAGGTTCCTCTTGAACGATGTCATAGAGGTGCTCTGTTTCACATGAATTGGAAGCCTGTTCCAAAGACACAACAGTCACTGGGAGATAAATCTGTCCCTCCAGCATGTCCTATTTAAGTTGCAGGCCATATTTAGTTCCCTGGAGTGGGTAGCCCTAGTCCCATTTGATTTGCCGATATGCAGCAAGTTCATCAGGTTTGGGTCTGAGATTGCTATGTAGGCCAAGCATAGGTCTCCCCTAAGAAGTCTATATGATACAGAGTATAGTGACAGTGATTTTAGTCAGTCTGTGTAAGGCACGTTATGGAGTCCCTTGATCTTTTTTGTTAGAAACCTCTGAGGTCTCTCCAATTGCTACAGGTGTTCTGTACTGTACATGCTGAATGGAGGTGTTATACTCAATTATAGGCCTGATTAGTGCTGAGTATAGATGGGTTATAACCTCTTTTTCTCTCAAGACAATGCATTTACTAATGAAGTGTGCTACTTAGAAAGCCTTCCTTACTGACCCCTGTGGAACCCTGCTGGTAACAGGTCTGCTGGCTGATGTGGAGTTACCCACTTTGATAGTGTGTGTCTGGTTTGTGAGCCAGTTAGCAACCAATTTTACAACAAAGGGGTTTGCATTCAGTTTGCTAAGTCTGTTGATACTGCCTGAGTGTGGGATTGTGTTGAAAGCCTTAGCCAAGTCCAGGAATGCTGTGTGTACAGATTTGCCCTCATCAATGGCCCTGGTCATATTTTCAAAGAAATCCCCCAGAATTAACAGGCAGAATCTGCCCTTGATGAAGCTGAATTGGATAGGATGCAGGGTTTGGACATCGCCTATGTCTTTATTTATGAGGTCCATAATGATACATTCCATGGCCTTACAGTTGAGGCTGGTCAGGCATATGGGTCTGTAATTCACCAGGCCTGTTGTTACGCCACCTTTGTGGAGGGGAATAACTGTTGCTGTTCTCCATTCTGCAGGAAGAAAGTCTGTGGTTAGGCTATGATTGAAAAGGGTACTTAATAGTGATGCTAGTTCATGTTTTAGCCTGTTTAGAAGACAGCTTGGTTTGCAGTCTAGTCCCATAGAAGCTGTGTTTTCTGCCTTGGACAAGGCTTTGATGACCTGCTCTTCAGATATATAGGGTGGTGGTGAAGTCTGGGGTAAGGTTTGTGATACATTTGGAGGGGATAAGGGAGTAACATTTTTGTCAAACCTATCCGCTAGCAGGTTTGATATCTCTGTCAGGTCAGAGTATGTGTTACCATTGGTCACTAGTTCTGCACATTTATTTATTTTTATTTTTTATTTAACATTTGTTTACCGGGGGGGAGTCCGACTGAGCTATTAGCCTATTTTCATTGGAGGTGCAGGGAGAAAAGCTCCAAGTAATAGTAAATTAACAATACAGTATTGAAGAACACATTACCAACTGTAATGGGTAAGTGGGAGGAGAGATCATTTTGCAACTTCACAGTTTGTTGTCGATTTGACAGGTAATTGTGAAACCAGAATAGAGCTGTTTGGGATAGATTTAGGGATGAGAGCTCATTGAGGAGCTTTTGATGAGATACAGTGTCGAATGCCTTAGACATGTCTAAAAAGATAGAGACAACATGTTGTCCTTTGTTTTTGAGATGGCTTATTGAGTTTGTGAAGATTATGAGGGCAGTGGTAGTGCTGTATCTGGGTTAAAAGCCATGTTGGGAGTTGACTAGTAGGTTATTACTGATTAGGTAGTCCATGAGCTGTAAGTGAATACACTTTTCCAGAATTTTTGATAAGGTTGACAAGATGGCAATTGGTCTACAGTTAGAGAATTATGTTGAGATGCCACCTTTGTGTATGGGAATGATGTAGGAAATTTTTCAGAATTTGGAAATATATTGCTCTGTCATCAGTTGATCAATATAGAGATTGGGTAGGAGATGGCATCAGCTGCTACCTTAAGATATTCATTGGGTAGCCGATCGATGGTGAGGGATGTGGGCTTTAGATTACTGAGTAGTTTTTTATGTAACTAGTTTGGACAGGTTTTAGAGAGAGAAAGGATTGGTGGCAGCTTCTGTTATAGTTGGAACAGATAAAGGATTGGTGGCAGCTTCTGTTATAGTTGGAACAGATAGAGGAGTGTCTTTGTTATGATTCACCAGAGATATTATGGAGCTGATAAAGAATGAGTTGAACTGGGTAGTTAGGCTATCCTTGGAAGTCATGGTAGTGGGGTTTGAAGTCGAGGTTTGTCCTGGTTGTAAGATCTGTTTAACAGCACTCCAGAATTGTTGGGGATTGTTCTGGTGTGTTTGCTGTGTTCTGGAATAGTATGTTTTTTTGTAATTTTTAGTCTGTTTTTTGTTTTGTTTTTTAATTGCCGTTAGAAGTTGAAGGCAAATTGTGTTTATTGCCTTGATATTTGAACCATGCTTTGTCTCTTTGTTTGAGTAGTTGTTTAGTTTCTTTGGTCAGCCATGGAGAGTAGTTGGATTTTACTCAGACCTTTCTAAGGGGGAGGGGGCTAGAATATTTAGAGTTTCAAGGAATTTGTCATTAAAGTATGTGACAGCAGTGTCAAGGTGGAGGTGTGATAATGGGGACCAGTCAAAGTGCTGCAGAAGTAATTTAAAAGTAGTTGTTGAAAAATGTTTTTTGTTCCAAACTAGTTTACACATGACATTGTTTGGAGGGCTAGGATGATGTCTTCGTAGGTAGGTGGTCACTTAGGCTGTTGGGAGACACCCAGAGTGATAGACTAGTGAGAGTTTACTGGTTAAGGTCCAATCTAGGATTGAATGTTTGCTACTGTGTTTATCTATCCTAGTTGGTGAATTTATCATTTGGGTGTATCCATAGAGGTTTATAAAGTTGGTGGGGTTATCTGCATAAAGGTACACCAGTCTGCATTGAAATCTATTATTATAGTTTCTTGACTAAATGTAGAGGATGGCCAGCAAGAAGGTACTCAGTAATGGTTGGATTGTTACCAGGAGGGTTGTAGACTGAGATTATGATAATATGTTTGTTTGGATTGATTTTGAGATGGCAGGTTAGTATTTCAGCATTATTGGTGTCTTGGGGGGTTAATTATATGTGTTCAAGTTTAAGAGTGTTTTGTATAGTATAGCTGTACCCCCTCCTTGTTTCATTGTTCTATCTAGTCTATGGATATTATAACCTGGGATAACATTTCAGTGCGCCTATATGGGGTTCTAGCCAAGTTTCTGTTAAAACTGCTATATCCGGGGGGTAGAGGAAGAGGGGAGCATGAAATTCATGTATTTTATTTAAAAGCCTTCTCAGATTCATGTTGATGAGCAGAATGTTGCAGCTGTTGTTTTGTAGATCAATGATAGTTTGGGGGTAAGTGTGATTTGGAATATGAGGTACTTGCTTTGTAGGTGTAGGGCCTGGGTTTGGGTGAAGTCACTGCTTAGGTTAAGTTTAATTTTTCCATGGGAAGAGGGTGTGTGTGTTAAGGTGCTAGTTTAATGTATTTACCAGCTAGATGAGGGGAGGATAGTGACTGAATGTATCTATATATGAACAGTCCTGCATTGAAGCTATTAAAGAGGTGTGGAGCTATGGAGATATTTGTAAAATAGGTAAGGCGTGTGGTGTGGAAGGGGTAGGTGGGAGAGTTTGTGAGTGTAATTATGTGATTATGGTAAGAGGCGAGGCAGTGGACTATTGTTAGTAAGCTAAGGATGGAGATATGTAGGAGTAGCATTGTTATATTTGTGATGTGATGTGTATAAATAAAACTAGAGGAAACTTAGTGAGTAAGCGGTTTAAGAGTAAAGTATCACTTTAAGAGGATGAGGGGTGGGGGATGGAGTTTGATGTGGTAAGAAAGATTGTTGGTTAATTACTAGTTGATTATTTGGAGGTCTTGATTGGTTAATTAGATGAAGGGGGTATGGTATGGTTAAAATAAATGTAGGTGAAGTGAGGGTGGGTGAGAATTGGAGGTAAGGCAGGGGAGCATAGAGAGCATGAGTGGAGTGAGGGCAAATGAAGCAGGAATGATCTTTTCACCTGGCCAGTCACACCATGCAACCAAAACAAAAAACTATCAGTAAACAGTGGGATAGAAGGTAGGCACAGAGTCCCTTAACAGAAGATTGTAGTGACTATGTGAAATACCGAAACATATTCATAGGTTCATAGGTAGGTACTAGGCTATCGGCCCAAGGGCCTACATAAGCCTAGCCAACAAGTTTCCCTGGCTTACGCCACCCAAGAAAGTTATTTTCCTGTGCCACTGTCAAGCAGAGACACAGAAGGGGTCCCCGGGGTGTATTTCCTATTTCCCATCCACTCATCAAGATTTTTCTTGAAGAGTGCTAATGAAGAACTTTGCTTGACATAGATGGGTAGTCTGTTCCAGAGTATGGGAAGTCTCTGGAACAGGAATCTATCCCTCCAGCATGTCCTGTTTATTGTGGTGACAATGTTTAGGTCCCTAGAGCATGTAGCTCAGAGGGATTGGGATTTCTTTAGGTGTAGCATGTCCAACAGCTCTGGGTTTGACATAGCTTTATATGTTAGGCAGAGATCACCTCAGAGTAAGTGATATGCTATGGAGAAACGCTGGAGTTTTTTGAGATGGTCAGTGTAGGGCATTTGTTTGAGGCCAGTAATCCTCTTTGCAAGGTACTTCTGTGGCCTTTCCAGCTGCTGCTGCAGATGTCTTGTGAGGTACATTTAAAAAGGGGTGTTGTACTCTATAATGGGTCTAATGAGTGTTGAGTAGAGAGGAACAATGACCTCTTTTTTCCTGGATGAGAACCCTTTTATGATGAGGTGTGCCACGTAGAAGGACTTCCTGACTACTGTGGCAATGTGACTATCAAAGGAGAGACTACTGTCCACCTGGGTCCCAAGGTCTCCTATCACACATTCGGTGTTAAGTAGATTGCTGCCTATGTGGTAGTTCATGGGTACAGAGTTTTTACCAAAGGGGATGACACTGCACTTTTTGGAATTGTGCTTGAGGCCATGGCTCTGACACCAGGCATCTGTCTCAGTGAAGCCCTTCTGTAGGATGTCCACATCATTCACTCTGTTATAGCAGTTTGCAATAAGCTGATTAAATATATGTTTTATTTTATAAGCTAATTTTTATTGTACTTTTCTTGTCAGTTGATTATGCATCAGGTGTAGTTTGAGATAAAGTAAGTATCACAAACTAGGTTACAATTTAGACATAGCTTGGTGTTGAGGGAAACTATACAGAAAGGGGGAATTCAGCAGCTGATGTCCCTGACAGTGTGGACAAAATCAAGCTTGTTAGGGCTTTAGGAATCTTAGCTACTAGCACTTTTAATGAAAGCTTAGATGCATCAACACCTGCATGCTTGGGTCCTACCTTTTAGGCTATGTACGTAGCTGTAAAAGACCTTATGGTTATCCTTGGCTCTGCTTGCTAATCTTTTCTTAAAGAAGTCCTTAGAGGATTTGACAAGATGTCTAATTTGTCTTTTGAGGCTGAGCTTTTCTATTGTTGGGGCCTAGCCTTTGTTTTCTTG
Source organism: Protopterus annectens (assembly GCF_019279795.1). Lineage (NCBI taxonomy): Eukaryota > Metazoa > Chordata > Ceratodontiformes > Protopteridae > Protopterus > Protopterus annectens. The sequence goes on along the minus strand of NC_056725.1, from coordinate 1,483,669,439 downwards.
GACAGCAACCTTCTGCATTATTGTAATGTTTGTTGATGCTGGATGTCCACCATAGCAGCTTGTTTTTACTTGAGTCTCTGGCTTTGATTTCTTCTGCTACAGCTGAGTCTATACACTTATGCAAGTGATTGCACTGGGTTTTATTGCAGTGGCGACTGGTGACTTCAAATCAAAGGGGGCTGCAGGAGACAGCTGAATGGGTGGGGCCAATGGGAGGGGGTGTGGCCAAATAGAAAGGGGCAGAGCTATGCTTAAAACCACAAAAACTGGGACTTTAATTAAATATGCTGCCCTGGGTGCCAAGCCCATCATTATGAGAGTTCAATCAAGACAAAATGAAGTATAGAAGAAAAAACAATATTTCAATGCATTGGCTACATAACATCTTACTTAATATCTAGATGGAAACAAAAAGGTTGTGAGGCAAAAAAAAAAAATACTTTTCAAATACATTACTGGAATGCCAGTCAAAATCAAGTACAAAAAAACAAGCAGCACCCAACTCAAACCACTTCTCCTTCCACTGCATTTCTAATTATAATTTATATTCAGCTTTATAAAAGTACCAGCAGCACCCAACTCAAACCACTTCTCCTTGCACTGCATTTCTAATTATAATTTATATTCAGCTTTATAAAAGTACCAAGTAACATGCTGAAAGTAGCAATCTCTGTGATACCCCCACTTGTAAAAATGTTTCTTATCCAAAAAAGACCTGCTGCCTGACAACTATCTACTTGTTTCATGGGGAAAACATGATCAAAGTAAAAAATGAACAACAAATAAGAAACAAACTCAAGATAAATTGCTTAAAGGATTACTTTACAGGTTATGGACCACACATGATAGACTGGCATTCTGTTTAGTTTATGGGTAAAGCCTGCAAAGATGACTGCAAGTCTCCAACAAATGTAATGAGTTTCTGAAAATACTGTAATCCTGTCCTTTATTACAAAAACTGTGATAGTATTTAGTTATGGAAATATTCTCTGCATGGCAACAATAAAAGGCTTTCAATGTTGGTAATTCTTTAACAGTATGCTTATTAAAGCTTACTTGCATCTTACAATCTCAAACAAGCTTACCTGATAGTCATTAAAGCATTGTTACTTAAACACAGAGCAACAAGCACTGCTACAACATGCATTTCTGAATAATAAGAAGCATAAATCAACAGTATAAAAATATGACAGAAAAACAGAACATTCTGCAAAATCAAGGACAGATGAAAAGCCACTGTAGTACTTGTCTCTACCTTGGATGGGGGAGATACTCTGCACACTTATACTGCATAACTTCTCCTTGCCTTGCTTGGGCACATCCAGAGTCACTACATGGGGGAGTGGGGTGCAAAAAGTATGTCACAATTTGAAATGTATCTGGCTGATGTTGATGGCCCTGACACATGTGTCATACCTCTCAACCTCAGAGCAAGAAATCAGGACAAAGCCATAAATAGAAGTTGGACAAAGGCCCAAAAATAAGGACAATTTTTAAATATTGCTCTTACAAACTTAGAAAGATAATAGAATAGTAGGTATTGCATTAGAATGAATTTTCTGAAGGGCATGAAATCTGAAATTCAAATATCTATCATTATTTTCTAACTTCAATCTTTAATGATTTGCCACTATCTAAACAGAAAACCACAACTGCATGAAAAACAGACCAAAAATGTGATGCAAAAATGATAAAATAGCCACACAATACAGATGGGAACCTGTCAAAGAAGGCACACATTTTTAATATCAGTACTGTTAAGTTGAGCAGCTGACAAAATAAAAGAATCTACATGCATTTCTGAAATAAAAGTAATCTATAACTCTGATCATTACAATTATTTATTAATTGTAAACCCTCCATGTTTTCTTCCAAAATTGCCATTTTGCAGAGGGATTATTAGGGGAGAGTAACATTTTGAGCCAAAATCGGGGACAGTTGAAAGGCTTGGATATACCTAATTCTATAAAGCCATTTATTTGCACATGCCTCTCAACCTCTTAATGCAGGAAATCTCGACAAGGCCAAATATATTGGGGGAACATGCAAACAGTACTAAAACTTGCTCTTGTATAAACTTACAGTTGATAGAATAACAGGTCTTGCATTAGCATGCATTTTTCTAAAGGGTATGAAGTCTGAAACTCAATACCTCTCATTATTTAGTGACTTCATTCCTAAATGATTTGCCAGAAAACCACAAATTTTATGAGGAGCAAACCAAAAATAAGAAGCAAAGATCTATTCATTCTACAAAAATGTGGACATTTGAGAAGTATAATTCAGCTGGGGCTGTCTGAGTTTGCCGCCCTTCCCCCTTCACAAAATCATGGTTGAATGGGGCCTCCCCCTGCAGCCATTCCAGTGTCCCATTACTTGGCTATTTTGCCCCATTTACGATAAACAGTAATGTGCATACTGCTTTACCTCTACAATATTTGGATTTCATTTAAAAGTTTTATTTTACATTTTACAGCGCAAACACTAGCAGACATCTACTAAACAAAGCAATGCAGTCTCACGATGAAAATAGACCTAGCATTAAAACTTCTCTGCCCTTGAAACTCACATTCATTGAAACAGCATTGAAACCCACATTCAGAGAAAATACATCTGGCCTGATAAAGATTAACTTTGGGCTGTTTTCAAATCATAGGCCCCTTGTACACGAAACATACATATGTTCTTTGATACACCTTCTTGATTGTATTATATTATATTCCTTGTATAATACAGTACAGTTGTTGGAGGGTGTTTTAAATGTATTGTTTTGAACATTTTTCCAGCAAACAAACAAAATGCATGCGCCAATAATGACAAAGCTGCCCAATTCAGAACATTTCCATAAAAAAAGTCTACTCAAACTTCTACAATCCACCAGTATCAGTAAATATGCACAATCTCTGCAGAAGTAAAAGTCATCTTATTCCACATTAAAGAGATCTGTAACTAATGAAGAAGTTGCTGCTAGCAAACAACTTTATATTTCATTGGTTCATCTACAAATAGTGTTTGTTGCCCTTGAGGAATAAATTGCCTATATTATATTTAAAAATTATATTTAACCAAATAAATCTACCATACTGGGTCACTTTTCTGATCCAGGAACAGCATCTAGTTGAGCATCTTTCTTAAAGTCACACAACAGGCAAATCTAGGTGGAAAGAATCAAACCCTTTACTTTTGAATAGTAGCAGTAGTTCAAGTCATTTGCCTTAACTCTCTGCATTAACTGTGGAACGCTACATGAGAATATAGAGTACACAATAGGTCAAACAGGTATAAATCAATGACCCTACTGTCCCCCATGATCCCTTTCTTCATGTGGAAGACTGCCTCTGCATATTAATGCTGTCTGTGCATTTTGGACACAGAACTGAAATCCCTCCTAAAATGCTATGCCATTATGTAAAACAATGAAATGCATCAAGAATGGGTGAATGAACCAAGACAAACCAAGGGAGATGTAAAATGAGGTTAACATATCCACACGTCATCTACCAGAAGCATTTAAAATTGCCAGATAACCAACAGTCCTAAAGTATCTAAATGAAATTTGGCAGCCATATCTGCTATGCCTATTACCCGAACTGTGACAAAATCAGTCACATGTGCAATATTAGCTTTCTCAGTATAGCATGTTGCATTTGGGAATACAAGTCTTTCCTAAATATTGCCAATACCAGTTTTCTGTTTCACAGCATACTTAAAGATTTTGCTTCTGTATATTGAGTTTTCAGTCTTTATATTTTGTACGTTCAATATTAATTTGAGTAAAACATTGAATATCAAATGTAAACACACACACACACACACACACACACACACACACACACACCCTACCTGAGCCAAGCAAAGTCCATATAAAAGCAGCAAACTCCATCGTCCCCGCGCTGAGTTGTTAAATCCATTCCTGCAGTAAGCAAGCCTTTCCCGCGAGAGCACCGTAAGGCTCGTCATCCTTCCCGTGAGACCACGAGCCTGCCTGTGGACGTTGCAGTCTGATCCCCTTCCAGTCTATGCAGTTCAAACTGCATAAACTGCTAGGAAAATTTGGACTTGCATGTTGTCTTCGTAATCCGGACTGTTGGTGGAGACAGTCTGGATTCTGTGCGCATGCTCCAGACTGGTTCACCAGCAGTCTGAATATCGGGAAATGCCACGAGTGCCCATGTGCAATGTTCCGGGACTCGCTGTTGCTTTTATTTTATTATTTTCTTTTTGTTATTTTATTTTCTCTTTTGTTTATTTTTCTTGTTTTACAGCTGGGTGGGTGGGTGGGTGGGGGGGGGGGGCTGCAGTCCTGCAATCCAATAGCACAAGCCGCTCCTGTTTTAGTGTAAGCTTTGCTGTAGTTACCACTTCCAGCTGGGGTTGGGGCTTGGAATGCATTTACACCTTCACCTAGGAGGGTATAGTTTGCCTTGGTGAAGTATTTTAGTCTGATTTCACCCTTTGCGGGTTTTTGACTTAGTGCCAGCTCAAAGGTGACTGATTTGTAGTCAGATTTAACTAATGAGGGTCCGACAGTTCTGGCAGTGCATCTGTTTGACATGTTAGTGAGGACCAGATCTAGTATGTTTATTCCTTTTGTTGGGTTATGAACAATTTGTTCCAGGGCATTTGAGTTAACAAAGTCAAGCAAGTTTTGCACTAATGAGTTAGGGCTAACATAGGTTTCCCAGTTGATGGTGGGATAATTGGAATCCCCCATAATCAGAGTGTCTGGTAATATTTGGATTGTCTCCAGTTTGGTCAAGTAGGCTTCGTGCGCATCGTGACCCATAGAGCGGGATCTATAACTGGCTATGACTTGAATGGCGGTCTTACCCATCATAATCTGAACCTTGAGTATCTCCATGGAGTTGTCCAGTCTAACTAGATGGGAAGTGAATTTATCTGTAATATAAATTAGAAAAGAAGTTGCAATAGCAAGGAATAGGGCATTGGAGGCACTCTACCAACGTCTGGAAAGTGACTCAATAAGTGGCAAAAAGAAACTATATCAGGTTGCAAGACACAGACAGAAAGATAAAGAAGATAGTCAGACACTCTTCATAAGGGATGCCAGCAACAACCTGCTCACCAGTCCACAGGACATCAGATGCAGATGGAAGGAGTATTTCCAGCAGCTTCTGAAAGAAGAAAACCCCACAGAAGCTCTACTGCCCCAGAAACAGCCTATGATGAGAGAAGAAGAGGAGCCACCCTATAAGAACTAAGAACAGCACTAAGGAAGATGAAGTTAGGGAAAGCAGCAGGCTCAGCTGAGGTCACAGCAGACATGATAAAGATAATAGGTGAGATAGGAGAGAAATGGTTCCTGAGGGTACTCATAGCAGTGTGGAGAGAAAGGTATATCCCAGATGACTGGAGAATAAGCATACTCATGCCAGCATACAAGAACAAAAGGAACATCCACAACTGTGGGCAGTACAGAGGCATCAAACTCCTATCATACTGCATGAAAGTTCTGGCAAGGGTGATTGATACACGGATATGTACAGTAGTAAAATGTAAGATGGGAGATGAGCAGTTCGGATTCAGATCAGGATGCAGCACAATTGACCCAATGTTTGCAGTGAGATAGATAATTGAAAAGAAGCTACAGATGAGGAGAGAGTCCAACTGGGCATTCCTAGACTTAGAGAAAGCATATGACAAGGTCCCAAGAAAGTTGTTCTGGGCAGTACTGCAGTGGTTTGAAGTCCCAGAAACATTGGTAGAATTAGTGCAGGCTATGTACAAGGACCCAATGACTCAACTACAAACAATTTCAGCATCACAGGGGGGGTTTCAGTGGGAGTGGGTGTACACAAGGGTTCAGCTGAGCCCACTGCTGTTCATACTGGTGATGGACTACATTAACAAACAGGTCGGAGGGGGCAGATCAACAAAGTTGCTGTATGCAGACAATGTGGCATTACAGGCAGACTAGGAGCTAGAACTTCAGCAAAGGATAGGAGAATGGAATGCAAAACTGAAGGCACATGGGATGAAACTAAGCACAGATAAGACAGTGGTAATGGTAGCAAATTGGGGAAATCAGAAGAAGCTGAGAATAGAGATAGAAGGGAAGATAGTGGAACAGGTAAACAGCTTCAAGTATCTGGGAGGGGTGGTGGAGGAGAAGGGAAATCTGAATGCAGAGGCCAAAGCTAGAATCAGAGGGACTGCAGCCAACTGGCATAGAGTGTCTGGTGTATTCTATGACAGAAGAATGCCAAAGAAGCTGAAAAGTAAGGTGTACAAGACAGTGGTGTGGCCAGTACTACTGTATGGTATAGAAATCTAGGCAGTAAAGGCAGAACAGTTGAAGAAGCTAGAAGTGATGGAAATGAAGTGCCTAAGAAGGGGGGTAGGATGCACAGTGTAGGACAGACAAAGAAATGAGGACATAAGAGCAGAAGCCAAGGTAGCTCCAATTGCAGAAAAGATCAAGGAGAACAGATTACAGTGGTTTGGACACATGTGCAGAAAAGCAGAAGACAGACTGGTGAGGAAGATTTGGGACAGACAGGAAGAAGGTAAGAGGAAGCAAGGACATCCAGCAAAGAGGTGGATGGATTGTGTGAAAGAAGATCTGCAACAGTTAGGCATGAGTGTTGAAGGCAGGAGTGTGGCACTGAATTGAGAAAGTTGGCGACAGTTAACACGATACCCCGACCCCTTGTAGAAAAATGGGAAAAAGGGTGCTGCTGCTGCTGTTGATAAATATAAACACAGCCTCCTTTGGTTCTTACATGTTCATTTTGCAGTCTGAAGGTGTGGAAGGCATTGTAGTCTTGCAAGGCCAGATACTCTCTGAGGCCTTGAACAATGTTTCTGTGATTGCACAGACATCTACATCTTCTGGTGCTTCCAGGGTGTGCAATTTCTGGTTTTAAACTCCTAGCATTTAGCAACATGACCCTTATTTTGTTATTATTGGCAAATTTCACTTTGGGAAGTTTGTTTTTGAGACCTTGCTTAAAAAAGGCACTATGGGGGAGGCAAGAATCTTTGCCAGTAGCCAAAAGCCTAGAGGAGCCTTTATCAACCATGACTTCCCAGGCTGACAGAAACTGGATACCCTTTAAATGACACCAAAAACTAAGCCAATTATTGAAATCAATCATTTTTTGTTAATACTGTGTCATCATTCTAGGTGAGGGTAGTATGCAGCTCAAGGCAAGGGACATACCTGCCTGAGACACATATGTAGACTGCTCACTCATGTCTCACTTCATATAGTCCAGTGAGGAACATCTGAGGTCATTCACTCCAACATGAACTGTGACAGAGTCATAATAGTACTTATTGCTGAGAGATATGAGTGCATGATTGATCTGATGAATCCTGGCACTGGACAGGCAGCTGACCATGACTTTCTCCTTATCCATCCTGGTGAGTGGGACATCTGTGTGTCTCACTGTTGCATCTCCAGTGATAAGCAAATTTGCTTTTTGAGTGTTATGCCTTATGGGTTTGGTAGGTGAGATACTGGTGTTACTATGTGTCACAGATGCTGTAGGAACTGTGTTAGTTGTAGCAATCTTGAAACATTGAGAAACTTAATTTTGTATTTTTTTGTATTTATTTCAGAGTTTCGAGATTTCAAAACTTCGATCATATGGTCTCGACCATATGAAATTTGAAGTTTTGGAAATTCGACATTCTGAAGTGAATCCATATATGTGTGTGTGTGTGTGTGTGTGTGTGTATGTATATTTATCTATATATATATATATATATATATATATATATATACATATATATATATATATATATATATGTGTGTGTGTGTGTGTGTATAGTATATTATGCACTATTAATTTTATGTATATATATATATATATATATATATATATATATATATATATATATATATATATATATATATTTACATACACACACACATATATATATATATATATATATATATATATATATAGAGAGAGAGAGAGATAGTTAGGTAGTATACTATTACACTGTCAATTATTCATAGGTTAGGCAGCAAAATAGCTATGTCAGTGTGGGTGATTCAGGGTTATTAGTGTTGTAAAAGTTTGTTAGTAGTGTTCCAAATCTTATATTTATTTGAATTACTTGCTAAGTAACTTTTTCTTTGCTGTTTTTGTTATATATTGCAATTCAGTCAGAGTGTTTTATTCTATTAATGATGCTCCTTGTTCAAAATTAACATGCTCAGAACTCATTTTGTCAGTGGAAATTTTTAGTCAGAAATGTATTTTAAAATGCATTACTTATACCATGGTCAGGTCCAGCACTAGGGCACAGTATTGGCTGGGAAACCCAGCCATACAACTTTAATTTAAAAAAAAAAAAAAAGTTTTCCTGCATTAAAAAAAAAAACTGTGTCCAAACAATGTACCAGCACTACTGCTGTTTCAAAATTTTCTGTTTGGCGATGGCTCCATCTTTCAGGCAATGAGAATGGAGCTTGTGTGCATACGCATAGCAAATCAGAGACTTTGCAGGAACTGGGGCAAGATTTTATCTTGCAGCAGAATGGGCCTGCCCATATTAAACGCATTTACATTTATGCAAGATTAGCATTATGAAATGGATTTTTTTTGTATTAGGAGCAATGAGCTGGAATTTCTTTTCTGAGTGTACAGTGGAATGATAAGCCAAGTTACAAGAGAAATGGAATTTCTTTTTTAGTAGGAATAATGAAGAAATGTCTTTTTTTGTGCAGTGGAACAATGAGTTACACAACAGGAATTTGAAAGTGGGTACATTTATGCAGTATTAGTGTGTGTGTGTGTGTGTGTGTGTGTTTGTGTATGTGCAATATCCCAGTTAGACAGGGCTGTTTAGTTAAGTGACTTGTTCAGAGTCACACAGACTCAAGCCCTGTACCTTGTCCACAGAAGGCAAGAACCTTAATCCTCCACACAAACTGCCAGATCTACAGTAACTTTTTGTTTTCCTTCTTTGGTAAATTACTGAGTATTACAGTCAGTCAATGTCAGTAAAGTTTTTGTGGTTTAAAACAGTTGATGCAAAACCTGTTATTCTGATAACTTTTTGAATGATTTAGAGTAGTCTGCTTTTATTTGACTCCAGTTTAGCAGAACATCTCTGATTTTGCCTCATGTGTATGTCCTGCCCCTGAACAAGTCACATAACCAGACAGTCCTTTGGGAGAACTGGAAATTTGGGCAAGGCTGCTCATTGATGTCCTGGACTGCAAGCGTAATAACTAGCACCTATGAACTAGAGTAGTTATGGTGCAAAGGAAGGAAACTGATGACAATAAACAGGAGCATCATCACGAATCATATTTTTTGGATGTGATCCTTAGTTTCCTAAATGTTGAAAATGTTTATTATTTAGCTAATATACTGGAGAGCATAATATCTATGACTATAAAGTTAATATTTAAATTATGAAATTGTGAATACATTTTTAATTTAGCTTGTGATTTGCAAACACACAAGTGTGAAATGGACTGTGTTTGGGCTACAATAGTTTGTCTAGCACAAAATGCAGATGAATAAGGCCATTAACTGCTAAAGAGCTTCCTGCACTATATAGTCTGATTTGTCTTTTCTGTGACTCTGCTGAGTAACTGCACCAGGCGCTACTCCTGGGCTGCTCCTGAAAATGGACACGTGTGTCAAGTGGGTTGTCCCAGGTGTTTTACAATGTTTGTGTGGTTGCATTATATATTTGTCTTTTGAATTCCTGCATCCTTCACATAGACATTAATTAGTAATTTACTATATACTATTTAAGTATGAATCCCAGTATGCCTCTTCTAGTTTAACAGGCTGCTGGATAGATTTTCACTAAATGTGAGTTTCAAGGGAAGAGATGCTTACTGTTTTTTTATGATAAGGCTATTTTCAATGTGAAAATATTTTGTTTTATTTAGAAAAATGTCTGCCTTTGTTTATTTTTCCTTTAACATTTGAAATAAAAGTTTTAAATTAAATCCAAATCTCTGAGAAAATTGTAAAAATAAAAAAAAAATAGTATGTATACTGACAATTTGGACAGTGTTTATGGTAACTGAGCAGATACAATCAAATAGTGGGATACTGGTTTGGCTGACATGGTCCTGATTCATTACTCTGCAGATGGCCTCCTTTGTCCATGATCAGGATCTGTTGTATCTGGGGCTGTAAGCTGCAACAATACAACATTATGAGCTATTCAAGTAGGTAAGACCTGTGCTGAGAGATGTCAGAAGGGATAGCCAGCACGCATGTAAGACCCCCACCCCCCAAAAAATAATATTCTATATGCAGTATTATTTCTGATTTTTATAGATCTTGTGGGTTGTTGAGCAAAAGCTGTAATTGCTTTGCTTTATTCATTGTGCTAAAGAATTAATGAATTCATTAATAGACCTGGATGGTATAATATAGTCTGACTATGGTGCATTTTAGTCATATATTTTTGCAGTGCCTTCATTACAGCCTCTAGCAACTGCAAAGGGGGTGGATATTTGTCAGTTCATGCAGTCTGTATTATTTGGAGTAATGATTAGAACAGTCTGATCTTGAACATCCATTATGTAGTCATTGTTGTGTTGTATATTACTGTGATACAGTCTTCTCTAGAAGATCATATTGTAAAGGATCTTTGTATTTAACAACTTACTCTGGCAGCTAGTGCAGAGGAATATAACTCCTACTTGTTAATGAGCTGCTTCCTGTAGCACTCATGCAGGGTCTGAATCTGTCCACCTTCATTTACCTGCTATGTAGTCCCTTAACCAATCAGTGCTTTGGAGAAATTGGGAATTTAGACTGGGCTCCTTAATGGTCTCCTAGTCTGCATGCCTAATAACTATGAACCTGTTGTCATTGTTTGGCTGACATCCCCTATTACATAGTTGATCTAGTTCAAGAACTGTTATGGCAATATCACCAGCACAACATTTTTAAGGCAACATAGGCAATTTGTTCTTCAATAGCAGCAGGCACTGCATTTGTAGGTGAGGCACTGAAATGCAAACCTGTTTTCCAACAGCAACCTCTGCAATAGTAATTAATAGTGCTTTTTAATGTGGAATTATGCAGATATATTTTAGTTCTACAGAGATAGTACATATTGCTTAGCATATATTATCAGGTATTTAATATTTCTTAAACTGTCATAAATACTCTTCTATTTAAATTGTGATATACCTGGCTGGTATGATACTTGTGGTCTTTATAAAATTTCACATAGTTTATCCAAAGCTATTAATAAAATGCATGTACTGTATTTCTTCATAATAATAAGGGAGTGTACACTGTCAACAAAGTAGATATAACTGCTGGTGGGAGTGGGGGTAGGGGCTCTGTGTGGATAAAAATACCTTATGCTCTTATCTTGTCATTTTTAAACAGTCCTTAATCTGGCTTTGCTGGACTAGTTTGAGTGTGTATTTGTGAATTGAATAGGAATACCTTGGCTAATATGAGATTGTATGAAACAAATTTGAAATATGTAACTTTGGTCATTATTATTATTATTATTATTATTATTATTATTATTATTATTATTCATTTTGGCACAGATTTCTGTGAAGTATGCAGTCAACGATGTATCTATAATTGATAGGTTTTCGGATGTTTTGGATAGAAAAGGGCCAACCCTACTGAGCTGATAAAGTTAAAAAGTCATTAGTCTGCCTTTGCAGGACTAGTGTGCATTTGTCTAAAGCAGTTTGGAATACTTTACTTTGGCCATTTTAATAACAATCGGACATGTAATCTATACAGTCAGTTTAGTGGCTCTAATGTTGAGTACATATATTGGAGGATTACAATGACAGTAGTGCCTTTTATGGTTGAAATGTTCATGCCTTATGTTTCACTAGTTTCTGGAAAAATGCTTAAAATTATGAATTGAATATACACTCTTAACGAATCGTGTATTAAACAAGAAATGTAATTAAAAACAATCAGGAAGATGAATCAAAGAATACATGCATTTATACATGGTCCTAAAAGTGTGTGGAGGGGACTCATGGTTTGAAAATAGTCCAGGGATCAAGGTGCCCTTAATCAGCCACTGGTCATATGCATTTTTAATGAATATGAGTTTCAAAGGAAGAGCAGCTTACTGTCGCTCATACTAAGCCTGTTTTCAATGTGTGACTGTTTGTTTAGCAAATGGCCATCACTGTTTGTGTTATAAAATTTGAAATTAAAGTTTTAAATTAAATCCAGACCTCTGTAATCATCCACACTGACAGATCTGAACAGTGTTTATGGTAACTGGGGAGAGACATCTAAGTAATAGGACACAGGGATGCTGCAGGGTGATGGGCTTGGTCTTTTACCCTGCCTAGGGCCCCATTTAATCATAATCTGGCTCTGACTTATATGATGCATTCCTATGGCTCATTGTAGCACCTTTCTCTAAGAGATAAGAACTGCTATTGATAATATCCTTGGGATTTCCACACCTTTCCTCAAATAATGCATATCACATGCTGCACAGGCAGGCACCACATCCATCATAGGGAGAAGGGGGTGCGCAGAAACTTATTGAAGTATAGTGTTCATTACCTTTGTAGTAATGCAAACTGTAATGCTTTAGAACCTAATTAATTACATAATAATAATAATGAGCACACCATTGTTATATGATATAAGTAGCGACAATGCTAAAGATATATATTACAAAAGAGGAAAGTTAATGGCAATACGTTTTTGCAGTTTAGATTGGACACTTGAAAGGTGTTTACAGCCAAAGCTATACCTACAAGACTATGCCCTTTCTGAAATTAACTATTGGCTGAAGTTGAAATGGTAGCAAGCTTTTTACTAACAGATAGATGGTATATCAGTCTCCCTCCTACAACAAAGGTAGTTGATGTTTCTGAATGTATCAACTCAGAAATGTTCAGTTCTGCCTGTACAAGTTATTTCAAGTTGCACAGCTTTCCCTTATTGCAGCAAAGGCATGCAGAAAATTATTTTTTTGCAGGATGGATACCTTCTCAACTTTACAGCCATAATTATAATGGTATTTCCTTATGACCCAGTCTGCATACACTTACAGAGTAACATGCTGCATTTCCAAATAACTGAAGGATGGGGTACATGAGAAATTGAAAATGAGGTGTGGGGGTGAAGGGTTGACATACTTCAGGCTGTATTATCAAACCTAGTAGAAATATAAAATAATGAAGCCCTTTAAGGCACACTGCACAAACATTCAATATCAGTAACTTATTCTCTTTTTCTCCTATTTTTTTCAGATCTCAGCAGTTGCAGAGGAAGATAAGTATAATATAGCCCAGTTTCAAAGGACAGTGGCCTAGATGGTCTCACAACCACAAAAGTATGGTTTTATTCAACAAAACAAAATAATAGATACATATATAAAAAGTGACATTACATAATTACATAACAGATTTTCAACTTGCCAGGCTGTCAAACTTGCAGCATCGCTAAGTGGTGACTAGAGACATATTCATTGAGATTTATGTGATTTTATTACAGTTTATTAGTCAAGTTGAAAGACAACATGGAGTTAAGTAAAGTCATATTGCAATAAATGCAATAATAGTGATGAAAACAGGCCTGAACCTTAACATGTACTTGTCAATATTTACTCATTACTTTGCTAATTACAAAATTATATAAATGGATAATGACAGTTTCGTATTCAGGAAAAAATATTACTTCTTTCACTTTTGTGTCATTGAAATAAAGGCCATCGCCCCTTAACACTTGTAAGTCCTTTTGTTGCTTCAAAGTTCTCCCTCTCTCTCTCTGTATTTTATTTTTCTTTTTTTTTTCTTTTATGCTCTGTTCTCTTCAGGTCCATAAGTCCCAAGGCAGCTTGGACACAAGCCTTCCAGGTTTGGCAACATTTTCCACTTCCCCTTGCCCACATGAGAACAACATCACAAAGTGGGGCAGTGGCTCCACCCTTGTGAGCACAGCAGCATGTGGGCTTCTGTAGTTGGTGGAGGCTGCAGTTGAGAGGGTGGTGGAAAGGCATTGGGGACCATATGAATGTCTCCTGCAATGGGTCCAATTTGGTTCCAACCATTAGACAGATAAGAGGTCACACCTCCCCCAAGCCATTGGGTTCATCTCACCCAAGTCCATTAGGGCAGGGAAATATTTGAGGCCTTCTGACTTGGGGGAATACCTGGGTCACAGTCTTCATCACCCTCCCTTTTGCCTGTGTATGCCATCTGTATGTCTTCTCTCCCCCTCCCACTGTCGCCTACCATAGGGTCCCTATCTGTCTTGTCTGTTCTTTACATTTTGTGTAAAAAAATCCTTATCTCTTCCCTAACCCTCTCCCTTATGCAGTCTAACCTTTTTCTTTCCCTAGCTTCCTTTAATAAAAAAATGGAAAAATGGGGATCTCTCCCCAACAAAAACATAGTACTCTTGCTTTCCCGTCTCCTCCTGCACAACCCTCTTGATGTGTTCCTTTTGTGCTTTCCTTGTTTGCTCTGTCCCCTCTTTCTAGCTGTCCTATATCCCCCTTTCCAGCCAGATGAAAGCCATAACACTGTGCCCCTATAAAAACACTCTCAGTGTGAAGAAAAGAGTTTATAAAGTTTTGATAAGCAGTGGGCCAGTGGCACAAACAATGATCTAGCTAGGCATATTCATGACAACGCTAACCATAATTTCAGGTTCATGGCTATAGACCATGTAGACATTAGTGACAAAAAACCTTGGGGGTGTTGCTAGAACTAAAGGAACTTAGGTGGCAGATTCTACTGCATGCAAACAAATGGCCTGGCATCAATGACAGGGCTTCCATCACTCCAGTCTTAAAACTAAAGGCCCTTGAAAGGAATAAAATAACATTAAGAAAAGGTTTTGATGGATGCAATAGCAATTTATTAACAATTTTACAACATCTTTCTTTAAAGTATAAACATTAGAACATCAGTTAAATGTTTTTTAGAATTGTTTGTTTTGAATTTTAATTTAAACATACTGTTTTTAATACATTGCAGTTTTTAATATATACTAGAGTATAAATTGACACTGAAGAGTTACTTTTTCTTCTTTTTCATGTTAACAATCAGCTAGCTATTTTTCCCTGTGCCCAATCAGAATGATTTGAGCAGTATTTAATTGTTTGTCTTGTATTTTATCTCTGTCTGATGAAGTTTACACTGTCTAAATGAAAACGCTTATGAGTTGTACTTTTATTTTTTATTTTCATATTAAAATTCAGTTTTTTGCATCGTGCCTCGAGTTTGGTGCTTGTTGGAACTCATTCTGCCAGTTTGCTTACATTCTTTGGCCTGATGTTCTTCATTCCACATTGCTGCAGTCCTAACCATTGGGTAGTCCGCTGTCCCAGTCGGCCTGAATACCAAAGTATATGGATGACGTCGGTCAAGGCGCATTAGTCTGACGTCAGGACGTCAGGGTACTAATGCGCATGACCGACGTCATATCCTCAGTCTTTTTTGCCGCATGGTCCGATGCAGAAGCAGTTTTGCGAGTGCAGGTTGGCGTTCTGAAATTTTCTGAAGTCGGAGTTTCAGACCGAATCAAAGTTGGCTAAGTACCCGTTAGAATATTTTGGTTTTTCTTGCCTCAGTATTTAACCGGATGTCAGAAAAAGTGAATAACTGTATTTCTTGTGGGAAACAGATACCTCATAGGGATTACCATACCTTGTGTATACCTTGTTTAGGGCCTGAGCACGACGTTGTTGGATGCCGCTCTTGTGCTAGATTTAACAAACGCACTATTAAGAGAAGGTTAGACTGTGCCAGGTTAGTTTTTGGGAAGCGTTGTAATTATAAAATGCCGCCGGATGCTCCGGCGCCGCTTCTCAAAAGAGCAAGGACAAAGCAGCAAAGCCTAGAGTGGAAGAACCGACAGTCCCGGACGCCGGTTCTTTAGAAGGCTCAGTGGAGCCGGAGGTTCTGCCAGGAGTTTCTTTGGAGTCTCAGGGAGAGACTTTACTGTTACAGGATGTGTCCTCTCAGGAGGTAGGCCAGGCTGAGGGGCTTCTCAGGTGGCTGTTCTTCCCTCTCTTCCTAAGGTGGTTAGAGCCTCCCTTCTGTTTCCAAGGCTTCTTTGAGAGGCAGGCCAGGTTTAACTTCAGTGGGGTTTCTCCTAGCTCTTGAGGATCTTTGCCTAAGAAACATATGCTTAAAATGGCAGAGGATTTGATTACTATGATTAGAGGTTCTATGCCCCCTCCTGATAAGAGGCCTAGGGTGGAACCTGAGTTTGAGAGTTTTGAGCAGTGTTCGGAGGCTTCTGAGTCTTCGGCTGAAGACTTGCAGGAGTATCCTCCTTATTCTGATTCTGATGTGGATGATTCTACTCCTTCAGCTTCTCCTCCTGAGGATTTTTCATTTTCAGAAACTCTGCATTCCATGAGGGAGTATTTTAAATGGGAAGGTCAAGATTTCTCTGATTCCAGGAAGAGGCTTAGGGAATTCTTGTTTTTACCCCAGCATAGGCCTTTAGCTATACCTCCTGTTCTGAATGTGGTGGAAGATGTTTTTGCAGAGGCTTCCCTGAACCCTGATTCTTTGCCTCCTGCCCCAGTTAAACCGGATAGGTACTATAGGGTGCCTGAAGCTCATAAGTATCTTTTTAAGAGTCCTAGGGCAGACCCGGAAACTGTCTCTCAGGGGCCTAAAGGTGTTAAGGCTTCTGTTGTTAAAAATCCTGTTCCTCCTGATAAAGAGGCAAGGGCTTTGGATAGATGGGGAAAGAAAGTGTATACTTCTTCCACTTTAGCCATGAGGGCGTTGAATTGCCAGTTTCACATGTTAAAATATCAAAATTATCTCCTTTCACAATTGAAGTCTAAGGTGGATGCTCTGGCAGAAGGTATTGAGTGTAAAGAGTTGCAGGATTTAGTTCATGTGTCTGAACAGGTGGGTAAGCATTCCTTGCAATGTGGTTTTGATGCTGTGCAGGCCTCCTCGAGGGTGGCTGCCACTGGTTCTGTTCTTCGTAGGCACGCCTGGTTGAGGGATCAGAATTTAGCTGAGCATGTTAAGACAAGGATTTTGGATGCTCCTTTACA
This sequence comes from Protopterus annectens, assembly GCF_019279795.1. Taxonomy (NCBI): domain Eukaryota; kingdom Metazoa; phylum Chordata; order Ceratodontiformes; family Protopteridae; genus Protopterus; species Protopterus annectens. The sequence continues at coordinate 1,483,652,450 of NC_056725.1, read as the reverse complement.
GTCTGACGTGTTGTTTGGTTCGCCTGTGGAAGCAGTTTTAAAGAAAATGGAGGACAAGGCTAAGTCTATGCAAACTGTTAAAGATTTTTTGCAGGTGCAGCCTCCGAAGTTTAGTAGAAATTGGCCTACTAAGGGATGGACATATCCTGCTTATGATTCCCAGTCTAGGGGTAGGTCTAGACGTGGTAGGGGCAGAGCTCAAGGTTCTTTTAGGCCTAGAACAGGGAGTTCACCTGCTCAGACTTCTGGTGAGGGCAGGGGTCAGTCCTTTCGTAAACAGACCCAATGACCTACCTTTTCAGCTGCCAGTACATTCTCGTCTGGCAGCACCTTTGGGAGGAAGGCTGGCTCTTTTCAAAGAAAATTGGGATTTAATTACCCAAGACAGATGGGTTTTGGATATCATTCACCACGGTTACAGGTTTTATTTCCATACCTTGCCTCCTTTCAAAGGCATGCCAGACATTCTTCCTCTACAAAGAAAAGAGGCTCACAAGCAAATTTCTCTGTTACTCCAAATAGGGGCCATTCAGCCAGTTCCTGTGCCAGAAAGGGGCCTAGGATTTTATTCTCGCCTGTTCCTAGTACCAAAGAAGGGGAACACGTGGAGACCAATTTTGGATTTATCTATCCTCAACACTTATCTGGACATTCCCAAGTTCAAAATGTTGACGTTACAACAGCTTTTACCTCTGCTGGGCAAAGATCACTGGATGGTAACTTTAGATCTCAAGGAAGCTTACCTTCATGTGCCTATCAGACTAAGTTGCAGGAAGTATCTGCGTTTTCGAGCTGGAAATTCCCATTATCAGTTCTCTGCATTGCCCTTTGGCTTATCTACTGCGCCCAGAGTATTCACAAAGGTTCTGGCTCCAGTGATAGCTTACTTCAGGCTAAAAGGAATTCAAATCTATCCTTACTTGGACGACTGCCTGATTCTGGCTCAAGAAAAGGAAGACCTTTACAGCATTTGGAATATGTGATAGCAGTGCTAAGATGCCTAGGGTATTCTGTGAATGAAATAAAGTCCAGTCTAGTACCCTCTCAAGACATGTGCTTTCTGGGTGTGAGACTGAATACAGCAGCCCAGATGGCCTTTTTAACCCCGGACAAACAAAAGAATCTTTCCATTTACTTCCATCAACTATCTCTTCAGTCCGGGCTGACTGCAAGGACAGTCCTTCAAGCCTTAGGGTTCATGGCATCTTGTATTCTGGTGCTTCCCAATGCCAAACTGCATATGAGGAAGCTGCAATGGTATCTCAAAAATGTATGGACACAGCACTGCCAGGATTTGGACACTGTCATTCAAATAATACCTTGCATTGTGTGGTGGGCTCAGGAATGTCACCTAAACAAGGGACTCTCTGTGACCCGGCCAGAGGCGAGTCAGATTCTAACGACAGATGCCTCAGACATTGCTTGGGGAGCTCATCTAAATGGAAAGTGGATACAAGACAAGTGGCCTGCCAGACTACAGCATCTACATATCAACATGAAGGAGATGTTAGCAGTCCAGTTTGCATTAATGGCTTTCAAGGAGTTACTTCTTCCAGGGCAGGTGTTGATTCTAACAGACAACACAACTGTCATGTGGTACATCAACAAACAAGGGGGAACACATTCTTACCCGTTGTGCAGGCAAGCAATGATTTTATGGGAGACTGCGCTCAGCTTGCAACTAACTCTTCAGGCAAGGTTTCTGCCGGGAGCACAGAACTCCTTAGCAGATGTGTTAAGCAGACAAATCATGGATCCCCACGAGTGGAAACTGGATCTTCATGTATTTCGAAATTGACAGTGTCATGGGGAACTCCAGACATAGATCTGTTCGCTTCTCCACTAAACCACCAGCTGCCAAAGTTTTGCACAAAGAGGTTTCATCACACAGCTTGGAAAGTGGATGCTCTTTCTTTCAGTTGGAAAAATCTTCATGTGTATGCCTTTCCACCTCTGCCTCTTCTCCCAAAGGTGCTCCTAAAGGTCAGACAAGACAAGCCAAGGATGATTTTAATAGCTCCAGATTAGCCTCGGCAACACTGGTACCCATTACTGAGGAGTCTGGTAAGGAAGCCTCCATGGCCTTTACCTTTGATTCCACACCTGTTGTCTCAGAGGGACGGCCACCTGCTCAATGTCAAGCTTCACTCTCTTCATCTAACAGCCTGGCATATTCTGTTTTGAAACACAGCAGGTCTCAACTTCCTCAACAAGTTTTAAATGTGATTATGGAAGCCAGAAGACCTAGTACAAGGAAAGTGTACGCAGAAAAATGGAAGAGATTTTTATTTTGGAGTGCAGCAAAGAATTTGGAGATTTCTGAGCCTAATTTGAGTGTGACTTTTCAATATCTTACTGAGTTATTGGACAAAGGTTTGTCTTTCTCTTCCATTAAGATTCATGCTGCAGCAATTTCAGCTCACTATGATTGTGACCCACCATTGTTTTCGCATCCTTTGTTCAAGCAATTTCTTAGAGGGGCAAAGAATATAAGACCCCCACGTAGAGCTCCTACTCCTGCTTGGGATCTCAATTTTGTGTTGGAGAAACTTACTCTACAACCTTTTGAGCCTGCGGCTACTGCTGAATTGAAATACTTGTCTTGGAAGACTGCTTTTTTGTTGGCCATTACTTCTGCAAGAAGGGTTTCTGAATTGCAGGCCCTTATGGCGGTAGAGCCTTTTTTGATTTTCCATAAGGATAGGGTATCATTACGTACTAATCCTTCTTTTATGCCTAAGGTGGTTTCTAGTGTGGCTTTAAACCAAACTATTCATTTGCCTACTTTCTATGCAGATCCCCAAAATAAGGGGGAAAAGATTTTGCACACTTTAGATGTACACAGGCAGTTGCGTTATTATTTAAGCAGGACTAAGGGTTTTAGGCAGTCTCAGCAGTTGTTTGTTTCTTTTGCTTTGAGTTCTCAGGGCAAGCCTGTGTCAAAACAAACTATTTCTAAGTGGATTGGGTTTTGCATTGCATTTTGTTATTCCCATCATGGCAAGGAGATTCCAGCTGGGATTAGGCCTCATTCCACTAGGGCTACTGCCACTTCAACAGCATTTCTAAGGGGGTTGGCAACTAAGGATATTTTGGAGGCAGCTACTTGGAGTTCAGTGCATACTTTCTCTAAGCATTACCACCTTCCTCTCTACTCTAAATCTAGGGCTGGTTTTGCCACAGCTATTTTGCAAGGCATGTTGACAGCTCCTGCTTCCTTATGATTTGCCAGCCTCCCTTACCTCTGCTTTGGGATTCTACCCAATGGTTAGGACTGCAGCAATGTGGAATGAAGAACATAGTACAGTTTTGTACCTACCATAAATGTAGATGTTCGAGGATCCACATTGCTGCAGTCCAATTTACCTCCCTCCTTCCCTCTGTGTTTAGGGGTGGTTGTGTGGGTGAGGTTATACTCTTGTAATTTTGTATATATTGTACATATTTTTGGTGCAGGAGTGTTTGGTGTTTTTGGTTTTGGCCTTGTCTTTTTAGGGTCTTCTGACATCTGGGGCAAGAAAAGACTGAGGATATGACGTCGGTCATGCGCATTAGTACCCTGACGTCCTGACGTCAGACTAATGCGCCTTGACCGACGTCAGCCATATACTTTGGTATTCGGGCCGACTGGGACAGCGGACTACCCAATGGTTAGGACTGCAGCAATGTGGATCCTCGAACATCTACATTTATGGTAGGTACAAAACTGTACTTTTAAGCACATCTGGTTTGTTAGACTAAAATCTAAGTTCATGTATTTTGTTTCACACAGAGGTGATGCTTGCTTATGAACAGCCCAGTGTTCTAGAACCTCCTTTACCTTACACATTTTCTTTTATTTCATGGGTGGCGCAGTGGTTAGCATTGTCACCTCACATCAAAAGGTTCTCTGGTTCAGTTCTTGGCTGGGGTGCCTTGTATGCAGAGTCTGCATATCCTCCCTGCGTTTGTGTAGGTTTTCTCACATATGCCAAAGATATGCATCTGGAGCATTTCTCCCAGAGCCTCTGCTGAAAATAGGCTCTGTCTCAGTTGGACTTTCCCAGTAAATAAATAACATTTTGATCAGATGTATATATAGACAGAATTCCTCCTTATGTCTACCCTTAAAAGAAAGTATCCTGTATATGTCTGATGATTGACTGTGAGAAAAGTGAAAAAAGTGTACTCCAATTTCTTTCTCCTGAACAGTATAAAGTCACTAAACAAGCAATAGTCAACTTTTACAAATCTCTAATGCATAATTGTGAGGAAAGTTAAAGAAATAATTACCACACTCACCCCAGTTTTCATGTAAGCTATAGCAACTAAACGTGAGCACCTTTGAAAAGAGTTGATTTTAAACTAGACGAACCCTGTGAAGATGCTGAAGATGGAGTCCCCCTACTGGGTATTTGTGAAAAAAACCTTATACAGCTGGTGGTGTGGAGGTTGCAAGGCCAAAGAAGCTCTGATCGTCTAGATGATGTGTGCTAACTGTGTTTCTACTGCTTTCCAGAAGACTTAGCCCTCAATACTGTGTGCATCCACAGATAAAATCAGTGATACAATTTTACACACTCACACACCTACTGACATTGCCCCTGGCAAGCCACATCTATCACAAGACAGATACACCCACACCCCCCCCCCCCCCACACACACACACACACACACACACACACCACATTCTTACCTACGTGGCATGTTTATGGGCAGTTTGTAGAAAATGAGAGCACCTGGCTAAAAACCCATATAAAGACAGATGGACATGCAGACTCCACACAGAAATCACAGTGAAGAACCTCACCAGACAACTGAGTGCTGTGAGATGGAAATGAGATATGCTGTGCCACTGTGCATGTGATCAACTGCTTTCACATATATCCTGCCTAAGCTACCCAAAATACTCATATTTACTGCATATTTAATGCACAAGTAAATGTAAATGTAAATGTAAATAACTGCAAAAACAGAGATAGCTACACACCATCAGTGAAGCATTTACCAGCACTGTATATGCTTTAATTTCATACCATAGTAGTACCAGAAGATGTTTATATGATAAAGTTTTTAATATATTTATTAGAAAATAAGATATATTCATTATATTCCTGGAAATTAACTCACATTTACTTTGGTTCCCACTGCCAGATCATGGTCAAATGGTGCCCCAGATAAGGTAAAGGCTGGGCCCTCCTACACACACAGCATCTCCCTACAGCCATTCCAGTGTCCCATTACTTAGCTACTAATCTCCAGTTACCATAAACACTGTTTAAAACTCTCAGTGTGAACACTATTTTATTCTTTACTTCTGCAGTGATTACAGATGTTTGGATTTAATTTAAAACATTTATTTTAAATTTGTAGCACAAACACTGATATACATTTATTAAACAAAAACAATATAGTCTAATGGTGAAAACAGGCAACATTAACAGTAAGCTTCTCTGGGCTTGAAACTCACATTCACTGAAATAGCATTGAAACACACATTCATAGAAAATGCATCTGACCAGTGGCGGAAAAGTTTACTTTTTGGGCTGTTTTCAAACTGTAGGCCCCTTGCCCATAGTTTTAGGACCATGGTTATATGCATGTGCTCTTTGATTCACTTTACTGATTGTATTAAATTATATTCCTTGTATAATACAGCACCACTTGTTAGAGTGTGTTTTAAATGTGTAGTTTTGAACATTTTTTCCATTAAGCAATGAAACAAAAAATGGTGATGCCCTGTGTGGCAGCAGCGGCTTTGAATGCCTACATAAAAGTGCACTATTTGTCTTGTTTTTCATCAGAAACAACAGAAAAAGAAAACAGATTTAAGGGCAAGAAATAAAGGTATGATTAACTACAATACTAAGCATCTTCTGGAAATCCAATCTCATATATTGCTGTGCTGCATGTCTGATGAACTGCTAGCCGAGAGGCCTGTACATTTAAACACACTCCATAGGTTCATAGGTTCATAGATGTGTACTAGGCTAATGGCCTTGGAGCCTTTACAAGCCTAGCCCATAGGATTACCCTGGCATCGTGCCACCTGACCTTAGTTCCTAGTGCCTCTATTGAATAGAGCCACTGGAGTAATCCCCGGGGTGAATTTTCTATTTCCTATCCACTCATCAAGATTTCTCTTGAAGAGGTCCAGAGAGGTGCTCTGCTTGACATGTATTGGAAGTCAGTCTATTCCATAGCATGGGCAGTCTCTGGGTTATGAACCTGTCCCTCCTTGTTCTGTGGATTGTGGTAATGAGGTTGAGATTTCTGGAGCATGTGATGCGGAGGGATTGGGATTTCTTTAGATGTAGCATTTCTAACAGAGCTGGGTCAGACATGGCTTTGTAAGTCAAGCAGAGATCACTTCTAAGTACGTGATATGACACAGAATAGTTGGAGTTTTTTGAGTCTGCCCATATAGGACAAGTGTTTAAGGTCTAGGATCCTCTTTGTGAGGTACTTTTGTGGCCTCTCCAGTTGTTGCAGGTGTCTAATGAGGTACATGCCAAATGGGGCATTGTACTCGATGACTGGCCTAATGAGGGAAGAGTAGAGGAAGACAATGACCTCTTTCTTCCTGGATGCAAAACGCTTAGTAATGAGATGTGCCACGTAGAAGGACTTTCTAACCACAGTGGCAATGTGGTGGTCAAAAGAGAGGTTGCTGTCAACTTGTGTTTCCAGATTTCTTATAACACCTTCTGTGTTCAGTGGACTACCATTAATGTGGTAATTCAAGGGAACCAGGTTTTTCCTAAGGGGGATGACGACACATTTTTTTGGCATTGAGCTTAAGGCCATGGTTCTGACACCTGTCATTGGTCTCATTGAGGCCTTTCTGTAGGATATCAACATCACTTGGGGAGTTAATAATAGCTCCCAGCTTTCAATCATCTGCGAACTTTGTCAACCAGAGTCTCTTCTTATTGACCTGGACTTCAGAGATGTAAATACCAAACAGGAGAGGACCCAGGACTGAACCCTGTGGACTCCACTCATGACTGGTCGGCAGTCTGACTTGGAGTCTGCTACTTTCATACTGTGGGTTCTAGCTGTAAGCCAGTTTGCAACCCACCCAGTGATATAGGGGTTGATACCTAGCTTAGTGAGTTTTTCTATGATTCATGAGTGGGGAATGTTATTAAAGGCCTCAGCCAGATCAGGGTAGGCTGTATGAACCACCTTGCCTTCATTCACAGCTCTGGTGACTGTCTCAAAGAAGTCGACCAAGTTGAGTAGGCATGCTCTAGCCTTTACAAAACCAAACTGTGTAGGATCCAGAGTTTGGAGATTCCCTATATCCTTGTTTATTAGGTCCATGATGATGCATTCCATAGCTTTGCATATCAGGTTCGTCAGGCCAATGGAGCAATACTCCCCGGGGTCTGTAGTCACTCCTCCTTTGTGGAGAGGGATGACTATAACAGTGTGTCATTTGGTAGGGACAAAGCCTGAGGTGAGGCTGTGATTGAACAGGGCATACGGGTGAGGTGCCAGTTCACTCTGTAGTTTATGTAGAAGACAGCCAGGGATATTGTCAGGTCCCATAGAAGCTGTATTCATGGCTTTGGACAGTGCTGTTTTAACCTGTGCAGCAGTAACACTAGGTGCCTGGCAATCTACTGTTAATGTGATACATCCTTTGGCGGGGACAGAGGGGTAAAGTTAGCACTGAATCTGTTGGCCAGTATATTGGCAATATCTGTTGGCTCGGTATAGGAGGTACCATTGTGCAGTAGCTCAGAGCAAATCCGGGTATTGCTGTGGAGATTCTTTAAATAACTATAGAAGGCCTTGTGGTTGTCTTTACCATCTGCTGCAATTCTGTTTTCATAGCTAGCTTTAGAGGATTTGAGGAGGGATCTCAACCTTTTTTTGAGGCTGATAAGGGAGTTTTTCCAGTCTTGGGACTTCGCCTTACTCCACATCAGTTTCCTTCTTCTGTTGTAGAGTTTGTTTAGAGTTTTGAGGAGAGCATCTTGGTTCTATTGGGTATGGCGAGATCCATGCATTTGTTTACGTGTTCGTACAGTGCATTGGCGTATGATTCAGTGGTCATGCAACTATTTTCCATTTGCATGGGTGCCGTGAAGTTAGCCACCTCTGTTTTTAGGAGCCCAAAGTTAGCGTTGGAGAAGTTTTTCATGGTGGTTACCTTTGTGGGGGTGGGTGGGTGGGACGGATGTGGATTTTCAAGGTGATTAGTTTGTGGTTGGATCTAACCAGGGAGGAGTTGACTATTGGTGTAGAGCAATGGTCACCCATGTTAGTAATGAAAAGGTCAAGGATGTTGATACCTCTAGTGGGGGTAAGAACTAGTTGATCCAGAGCATTGGAATTAACGAATTCCAGAAAGCATTGGGCAAGTGTATTGGTACATTAGTAGTTTTCCCAGCTAATGGAGAGGTAGTTGAAGTCGCCCAGTATGAGACTGTTAGGTTAGACCCTAATATTCTCCAGGGTGCTTAGGAATGTGGATTGTGAGCCTTGGGACATGGTTGGGAACCTATAACAGGCTACGATCTGAATCGCTGTCTTACCCAATGTTAGCTGCACCTGAAGTATCTGAGATGCATTATGTTGGGTTACTAGTCTGGAGATGTGTGCATCCTTTATGAATATGGAAAAACCACCACCTTTGGTCCAAGTTCTGGGGCCAAAAGGTGTGGAATGAGTTATAGCCTGGTAGTGCAGGGGTACTTTCTGCTGCCTTGAACCAGGTTTCTGTTACAGCACAAATGTCAATGTTCTCTATTTTAAGGAGTGCTTCGAGCAAGTGCATTTTGAAATTTAGACTTCTAGCATTGAGCAGCATGACTCTCAGATTGCATTTGTTTGTAGCTGTTATGGTGGTAATTTGGTCTTTGGAACACCGCCTAAAAAGGCAATATAGCGGTGGCAAGAGCCTTGGCCAGTATCCGGAAGCCCAGGGGATGACAGATGCAGGCCATCTCTGGCAAAGCACCGAAGTCTGTCAATCATGTCATCCCAGGCAGACAGATACTGGATACCCTTAGAATGACACTAGAAAATTAGCCAATTGTTTAAATCAATCATGTTCTGCTTATACTGTGGTATCATTCTGGGTGATGGTAGGATGCTGCTCAGGGCTTGAGTCATACCCATCTGGGCTACATAATCCAAGAGCTCCTCCATGTCTCTTTTCATGTAGTCCAGGAAGGTATGTCTCAGGTCATTCACACCCACATGTACAATGACAGAGTCATATTTGTACCTGTTGTAGAGGGACCTGAGTGTGTGCATTATGTGGCAGATCCTGGCACCTGACAGGCAGCTAACTTTTACTTTCTCCTTATTCAACCTAGTGAGTGGGACATCAGTGTGCCCACTGTTGATTCACCTATGACTAGTGTGTTGGGCATACTGTTTTGCCTTAGGGGCTTTGGTTGAGTGGCACACAGTTTAGGAGAGTTATGTGTCTTGTGTTTAGTATTGTGTTGTGGTGGTGGAGTGCGCTTCTGCCTTGGAGGTCTCTGCTGTTTGGGTAGATTTTTATTGAGAGCCTTGGCGAATATGGGTGTGTGGTTTGTGCTTTTATGTGAAGGCAGTGCTGGTGTGTGTTCTGGAGGGCTATGTGTTCCATGTGGTGTGGTGCAAGTGTTGACCTTCTCCTCTTGACCAGCTATTCCGGTCTTGGCTGGAGAGTGCGTGGCTTCCAATTTGGATATAGAAGTGCATCTCTCACAAGTCTGAGTGTTTGGAGGTAAGAGGAGAGGGTTGTCAGTGTACATGAGGCAGTTGCTACATTGCCTCAGGATGCCTGAGTTCACCAGGTTAATAGGGGAAAGCACAGGTAACTGACCTTTAGACATGCCTGGAGGGGTGGGCATTAATAAATACTGGAGCTGTTTCCTTGTAGAACATTTAATGTTGGTAGCACTTGTGTGTGCTACAATAATTGCTACAAGAAGTATGGTAAAGTGCTAAACTAATAAGCTAGTAAAAGTGCAGGAGAGGAGAGAACTAGCAGATCTAAGGGAAAAATTGAAGAGCAGACTTTGGCACCACTCAGAAGCTTACAAACAGTCCTGGATACATCAAATCTGTATCTGGACTACATTAGTTACAGGAAAGGTGGGAAACAAGTGCAGATGTGGACTTGTAAACCAGAAAGTTGAAAAAGAAGGAAAAATCTCCCCAAATGGCCAATAAATTACAATTTCTAGGCCAGAAATCATTTCTCTTGTGGTAGATAAGTTACCTAGTGCTTACCACTCCCACTGATAAGCTAGAAGGCTTCCCACCAACACAGAAAGGCTTGGGGGGCTCAGAAGCTTACAAGCAGTTCTGGATATAGCAAGTCTGTACCTGGACTAGACTAGTTACAGGAAAGGTGGGGAACAAGCGCAAACGTGGGCTTTTAAACCAGAAAGTTGAAAGAGATTAAAAAACTACCCAAACATCCAATAAACTACAATTTCTGGGCCAGAAACTACTCCTCTTTTGATAGATAGGCTACCTAGTGCCTACCACTCCCACTGATAAGCTAGAAGGCTTCCCTCCAACACAGAAAGGCTTGGGGGGCTCAGAAGCTTACCAACAGTCCTGGATAAAGCAAATTTGTATCTGGGCTAGACTAGTTACAGGAAAGGCAGGAAACATGTGCAAATGCTGGCTTTTAAACCAGAAAGTTGAAAGAGATGGAAAAACTGCCCAAATGGCCAATAAACTACAATTTCTGGGCCAGAAACCACTCGTCTTGTGGTAGATAGGCTACCTAGTGCTTACCACTCCCACTGATAAGGTAGAAGGCTTCCCACCAAAACAGAAAGGCTTGGGGGCCTCAGAAGCTTACAAGCAGTTCTGGATATAGCAAATCTGTACCTGGACTAGACTCATGGCCGGCCTTAGGCATAGGCCAACTAGGCGGCTGCCTAGGGCACTGCTCTAGCAGGGGAGCTTTTTCAGTATTTATTTAATGTAGGTAGACCAGGATGGGGGCACTGGGTGGTGTGGTGGGGGGCGCTGTGGAGCCCTTTTGCCTAGGGCACCAGTTGACCTAAGGCCACTCCTGACTAGACTAGTTACAGGAAAGGTGGGGAACAAGCGCAAACGTGGGCTTTTAAACCAGAAAGTTGAAAGAGATTAAAAAAACTACCCAAACATCCAATAAACTACAATTTCTGGGCCAGAAACCACTCCTCTTTTGATAGATAGGCTACCTAGTGCCTACCACTCCCACTGATAAGCTATAAGGCTTCCCTCTAACACAGAAAGGCTTGGGGGGCTCAGAAGCTTACCAACAGTCCTGGATAAAGCAAATTTGTATCTGGGCTAGACTAGTTACAGGAAAGGCAGGAAACATGTGCAAATGCTGGCTTTTAAACCAGAAAGTTGAAAGAGATGGAAAAACTGCCCAAATGGCCAATAAACTACAATTTCTGGGCCAGAAACCACTCCTCTTGTGGTAGATAGGCTACCTAGTGCTTACCACTCCCACTGATAAGGTAGAAGGCTTCCCTCCAACACAGAAAGGCTTGGGGGCTCAGAAGCTTACCAACAGTCCTGGATACAGCAAATCTGTATCTGGACTAGACTAGTTACAGGAAAGGCAGGAAACAAGCTTAGATTTTTTTTTTCCAGAAAGCAGCTAACACAGCACTAAAAACAATTAAAATGCAGTTCAAGCTAGCACACTTGAGTGTGTAGCCGTATTAAAGCAAATGCAGTTTAAATAAATGCAATTTATTCGAAATGTATTCTGAACTAAATTCAATTGTTGTTTTATTCAACTCTGAACAGTTAAAAAGTGTCATAAAATATACTTATCAGCTGAGAAGCACACTCAGTCAGAACACAAGAAGACTTTTTTTTGTTAGTAAAGTAGGAACTCCTGCAACCTGGAATCTTACTGGAACATGTTAAAAACTGCAGAAACCTGTCAAACCTGTCTAATCAGTTGACAATTAACCATGGGAAGTGTACTAAAAAGAAAAGATGTGAAAGATCAAGAAAGAGAGGCTCTAGACCAGGAATTTAGGCCAGATTTAAAAGAAATCCACGCAGGCCTGCACTTCCTTCAGTGCTGCTGGCAAATGTACACTCACTGGACCGCAAGATGGACTACTTAAGGATGGATCTTTCCACACCCTCTAAGGTGAGAAAAAGTTGTTTATTTGTGTTCACTGAAACTTGGCTGAAGTCCAGTATAAATGATAGTACAATATATGTGAGGGGGATGTTATTATTTTGTGCCGACAGAAATCAGTTTCTTTGTGGCAAATCTCATGGAGGGGGCGTTTGTGTGTATATCAACAACAACTGGTGGACAAACTGTAAAATAATCACCTCTCACTGCTCAGAGAACACTGAGTTCATGTCACTAAAATGCAGACCCTTGTACTTGCCTAGGAAATTCAATGGAGTGAGCATAACAACTGTTTACATCCTCTCAGTGCTAATACCAATGTGGCAGTGAACATTCTGTATCTGTCAATAAATGACATCCAGAATAAGAATCCTGAGTTTGCCCATATAATTGCAGGTGATTTCAATCAAGCTGACTTGAAGTCTGTATTACCGCATTACCATCAACATGTGAACTTTGCAACAAGAGGGGAGAACACTCTGGATAAAGTGTACACAAATGTAAAACTGGCCTACAAAGCAGTTCCTTATCCACATCTGGGCAACTCAGACCATCTGGCCATCATACTGATTTCTGCATACACACCACTGCTGAAAAGGGGCAAACCTACAACCAAACAAGTAAGGATATGGTCTGAGGGAGCAGTCTTGGCACTACAGGACTACTTTGAATGTACGGATGGGTCAGTGTTTAGAGATGCAGCTGTAAAGAACCACCGTATTGACCTGGAGGAGTATATGGAATCTGTAATGGCCTATCTTTCAAAATGTGTTGATGATGTAACAGTCATCAAATGTATCACCATGTGCACTACTCAGAAACCCTGGCTATCTGTTGAAGTATATGAGCTGCTAAAGGCATGAAATGCTGCATTTAAATCAAGAGACAAGGATGCCCTAAGAGTGGCCAGAGCAAATCTAAGTAGAGGTATAAAGGAGTCTAAGAGGACCTATGGGCATAAAATTCAGGGACACTTCTCTGACCAATGGGACTCCAGACGTCTCTGGCAAGGCATTCAAGCCATAACCGACTACAGGCCTGCATCCTCCCTATGTGATGACAGCAAAGAATTTCTGAACAAACTAAACACTTATTCAACAAATTTGATATGGCAACAACACTGTGCCAAATAAGCTCTCTGTCGAACAGGGTGAGGAGGTGCTATGTCTAAGAAAATCTGATGTTCTGAAGAACCTAAAGTGAGTAAACCCGAGAAAAGCAGCTGGTCCAGATAATATTATGGGAAGGGTTCTAAGAGACTGTGCTACCCAACTGTCCACTGTACTAACAGATATATACAACACATCCCTGCAACTAGCCATTGAACTCAGTTGTTTCAAAAATATGACAATCATTCCCTTACCCAAGAAATCTCAGCCAACAAGCCTAAATGATTACCAGCCAGTTGCTCTTACATCAACAACAATGAAGTGTTTTGAACGGCTGATCAATAACCATATCTCTTCAAGTCTACCTGCAACACTGGATACATTACAGTTTGCTTATACATCTAAATGCTGCATAGCTGATGCAATAGCTCATGAATCCTTGGCACATCTGGAGAACAAAAATTGCTATGTCAGAATGCTGTTCATTGATTTTAGTTACACCTTTAACACTGTCATCCCCCAGAATCTGATATCACAACTGATCCAGCTGGGCATCAACACCCCTGTATGTAATTGGATACTGGACTTTCTCATCAACAGACCCCAAAAATTATGTTTGGGAAATAACAGTTCAGTCAGTATTACAGTGAGCATGGGTGTCCCTCCGAGCTGCATCCTGAGTCCTCTGCTTGTTGATGCACGATTGCATGGCCAAGCATGAATCTAACAAAATCATCAAGTTCACGGATGATACCACTGTCATAGGTCTTGTCAGAAATGGTGAGGAAACAACCTACAGGGATGAAGTGGAGCACCTGATAGGCTGGTGCAATGGCAACAATCTGGCCTTAAATGTAAGCAAGACCAAAGAATTAATAGTGGACTTCAGGAGGACTCAGGAGAGATACATCAACCTCTGGAAATTAAGGGGGTAGCAGTGGAAAGAGTCAAAAACACCAAGTTCCTGAGGGTACACATCTCCAAATGACCTATCCTGGTCAACTAATATTAGCCACACCATGAAGAAGGCACAACGTCTACACTTCCTACGGAAACTGAGGAAGGCAAACTTGTCTCAGTCTATCCTCAAAGCCTTCTATAGGGAGACCATTGAGAGCATCCTCTCAAATAGCATATTACTTTGGTATGGTAACTGCAAAGCATCTGAACACAAGACCCTCTTGAGGGTAGTGAGGACAGTGGAAAAAGTCATTGGTTCCTTGCTCCCATCCATGGATGATCTGCATGAGACTCGGTGTGTGGAAATGGCCAGGAAGATAATCAATGATCCCACTCACCCTGCCTATGGCATGTACTTCCACCTTTCCTTGGGCAGACAGTACCACAGCTTACACTGCAAAACATCGAGATTAAACAGGAGCTTCCTCCCTCTAGTCATAAGGCTGCTGAACTTGAATGCCAGGCATGACAGTGAATAATTAGATCAATATGTCACTTCCTATGAAGTATCGGCTATAGTAATCACTCTAGCAAATTCTTTCAATAACTGGTACAGTTAGCCTGATTTATTATGTTATTACTTCCTGAATGTGCAATAGTCAGCAGTGTGTCACCACTCCATACATGTGCAATATGAACGTCAGAATATATCACACTACAACTGATGAAGTGCAATATTCTAAGCAATCACAATGTGAAGTCAGTCTTGCAATACCTACTAATATAATACTGTCTAATGTCTTCCTGTCCGACTGTGGTAATTTATTGTGTTAATATTTTAATTATTACTGTATGTGCATTAATCTTACTTTCATTTAAACTATGTATTCATTGTTATGTCTTACACGGGGACCAAAGCGACGTAATTTCGTTCAGCTGCACTGCTGTGTATATCTAACTGACAATAAAGTTTACTTCGACTTATGGCCATTTGTTCCTTCACTTTCATCCCAGAACACCAGAAAGATACACAGAAGGTGACTTTTTAAGGGGGTGACAGGGATGCAGACACTATTCTCAGATATGATTCATGTATCTTTGCACTCATCTGTCTTCTCAGTTTATTGTGAACTGATAAAACATCTGCTTTGAACAAGGAGCCTTGTACACAACTTATGTCTTCCATAAAAGAAAAAAAATAATTTCTTTCCTTACTCATAATTTCTGTTCAGCCATCACTGGATCAAAATGTTGGATAAAATCTCTAAAATAAACCTCATAGGAGCTATAACTTCATGGCATCTGGAGGCCTATTGGTCTCCTGGCTTCCAGCTTAATTTGTTTATTTCCTCCACAGTTATTACAAAGCAGTCTTGGCTAGTTAAGGTATGTTAAAATGATGCATGAAAAACAAAAGTCAAAGAATAAGACTGAATTTCATTTTATATTCATAACTGTTGTTTTGCCCATCATTAGATGAAAAGGTTGCTAAAAACTGCACCTCAAGGTGTCTCGAAAATCATGACTTCTGGGGGCTTATCAGACCCAGACCATAGACTTAAGTTCTTTCTTCCACAATTGTGATTGTTTACAGTCTTGGATTGTTAAGGGGTAGTTAAAGAATGCATGAAAAAAGCAGTTGAAGAAAAAGGGTAACTTTCTTTCCTTAGTCATAATTTTTACTCAAGCCATCTTTGGGTTTGGAGGTTGATAAAGCTGTAAATGCATCTCAGAGCATCTAAAAATACTTGGCTTCTGGGTTCTCAGCTTAGTTTGATTAAAATGATGCAAGGAAAATGTTGACAAGACAAAATGTGTGAAAAGGAAGGAAGAAAGGAATATGGATGGTGGTGGTGTGGGAGCAGAGGGTGCTAAAGGGATGTGCAAGGGGCGGGTGAGGTGGGGAGGCAGTGAGCACTCGAGGGAAGGCTCCATGAAACCGTTTGCCTCGAGCTACATTTCACCTAAGTCCAACTCTGCAATTATGTTTGTGCTCTAAGTAAAAAATATGGCAAGAATTCCTAATTTAGGAATCAATGCCAAACATAATGATTTTCAATTTGCTATCTGTAAGCATATTTAACATTTTGTTTTTCAACCCACAGCTAGTAGCTATTGCCCTAAACAAAAGTTAAACTCATCTTTTATGAATTTTAGAAATAATAAATAAATCACAAACCCTAGGATGTTTCACCTTTGAAAGGTAAAAAAGTTCCAAAGAGAGTGAATCTTCCAGTAATAAATCATTTATAGAATAATGTATCGAGTTATAAGAAGTGGTAAGTTCATTGATAGTAACTAGCTTGGTACTCATCAGATCATTCAGCACAGATGTCACAGCATGTACATTGTCTAAGTATTCCATCACAAACAACCCCCCCCCCCCCCACATACACAAGTTTATTAGCCTTCATTAACCTAAATAATCAATCATTCCTTCATTTTTTTAGGACTTTACTGCTTACTCTGGATAAGCTGTAAAATGGTTGGCCAGAGGACAATCCCATAGTTTTTTGTGTGTCTGTAATACAGTCATTGACAAATGCTAACAAGTTAGAGTTGAGTGGGGGGTTATAGTTATTCCAATTAAGTACAGCCCAGCAATGAATTTTTAATAAGTATGGCCTCACGAATGTAAGCCAACCTCAGTCTCTAAGTGAAAAGTTTCAATTCACTTAATATCATTGCAATGTTCACATAACTAGATGGTACAAAAGAAAGCCCTTTCTTCGAAACATTGAGTTGTACTTCTGTAAAACTTTACTATTAAAATTAAAAATTGAACATTAGTGTGTCTCACCAATATTTCAATGGGGAATGCATTTAAATTGTGCAATTTGCAATTTTCTTTATATCTTTTTTTTTCTAAAGATCTATTGTTCACTTAATAAGCTGAAAGTACTTAACTTAGTTAATAAAGTCCACTTAACAGTCCATTTTGGCAGTTATATTTGGGTCATACAAATTATTTGAACTCCATGCTCTCTGCTGCCTTGGTTATATAAGCACTATGGGATAGATGTTAAGCAAAGCACAACCACACCACACACACAGACAAGGCACACTGCAGAGTCACATAAGGATAACATTCAGATGATGAGATTTTTGCCTGCAGTGTAATTGTTATACTTCTGTGAATCTTTCAAGTAAGCAAAACCAAAATGAACAAAGAAACTCAAAAACGTAAACAGAGCACATGTATACATATATGCAAAACATAAATCACAGTAAAGCTTGCCATTTAAAGCCTGATTAAAATAATGTGTTCCATTTTAGTAGTAATAAGCATTTTTGAGATACTAGGCAGGGTAGAGAAGGGCCACAAGAGGTGTGTGCTGTATGCAAGAAAACTGCACAAAGTGGTATTAGGAATATATTTTTCATGTAATCATTACTTCATATTCAAGCTCTAGATTCAAAATAGCATTGGGATGTAATGATGTTGGACAGTGAGCAAGGCATACTCTCCCAAGAAACAAGCCACTGTCACATTATTGCCAATAGTTCTTTTCAGTGGATAGCTAAGTGAGCCTTGTGCACCAAAGGGGGGGGGGGGCTATGGAAGGATGATTCCCATTCTTTACAGAGCTTGAATGAACAACCCAAACGTGAAGGAGATTTAAGCAGTTTAGAACTACAGTACTGACTGCAACGTCCTCATCAAGGCAATAAAGAGAATATCTTCTATTTAGTGCAGAAATGCAAGTGTGTGCGTGCGTGTGTGTGTGCGTGCGTGCATGTGCACACGTGTGTATGTCTGGGAGAAAGAGAAACAGAGACATAAAAGACAAAAACAAAACAATAAAAGAAATGAGGGGATAGAAATAAGTAGTTTAATGTAAAGACGTTTAGTGTCTTGATTACCATTGTAAGCAACAGTTTTTGCAAAAACATTTCTGCTTATTCTTTTAAATAGCATTTACTGTTCACAAGATATTTATATTTGTTTAACTTTTGTTTGTAAACTTGACTTTCAGAAATGCTCAGGATTGTAATGATTTATGTAAGCTACTAGAGATGTGACATTCCACAGCTGCTAAGTGTGGATGACTCAAGTGTGTTGTGCTTGTCTCTATCACTCTGACTACCTCATCCATGACTATCTAGAATTTATGCTAATTAAGGAGCTCTTGATTTTAGCCAGATAGACATGATTTTTTGGGGAGTTTGTCCCTGAGTCTCATTTGAAAGTTGAGAGGTGTATTATATTTAAACCGGTGTTGCACTTTATATGACTGTTAATATGTGACATAGACACTCTGAACAGATTGTGCCATTTCTGACTCATTTATATGATCTGTTAGGTTGTTGTGCAAAAGCTTATAATTTGGCTAGACTGGAATTTTCAAAAATGTGAAAAGGCCTTTGTATTTTATTATAATATGAAACAAGAATATGCTTTTGCTGCAAAAATTAAAAGAGATATGGGGAAGAGTCCTTGTTTTGGGACTGATGGTCATTGAGTGAACATTTAACCATAATGTGAGTTTTTTTCTACCTTTTTGTAATTGTGATCTACATATTTTGTTGTCTTTTTCAATGATATCTAGGAAAGGTATTCCAAAAATACTAACATACCTACATGTGGGTCAATATCTTAAACATTTTGTTGCATTCGCTATTTACTGTTGTAATATAAATAATGGACAAATATAGTTACTTATTCCATGGCCATTCTAACAACCCTTCAACTATTATTCATTGCATCCAGAACTCTAAAAATACCTTGCATTTTGTATAAAGTTGTATTACAAAAAGTGAAAGGATTGGCCTACAAGGGCATTTTTGAGCTTACACCACTTACTAAATAAGTTATCTGTTCTTAGAAGTTATTTGCAGTCATAAATGACTGTGAGCAATGAATATCAAATCAAAGTAAGGAAACCTCCGTAAAAAAACTTTTCCAAAGCCAACTTCATGCTACTCAAGTCAAAAGTGACAAACTTCATGACCCATGCAGATGGGAACTGAAAGTTCGACTGCTGAATCCTACACTAAGGAACTGTATGAGCACATCCCTTGTGCATGAATTGTGCCATCTCAGATAGAACCAAAATGCTCTCCTCCAAAAAAGGAAGCCAATCTGGTGGTCCCCTGCCATAAATAAACTTTACAACAAAAGGAAGAAACTGTTGCAGAAAAGAGGAAAATCCTAGGATGCAAAAAAACTCCCTTACCAGCCTCAGTAAGAAACTGAGATCCCTCATAAAATCCTCCAAAGCTAGTTACGAAAATAAAATTGCCAAAGATTCCAAAGACAAACACAAGGCATTCTATAGTTATATCAAGAATCTAAATAGCAATGCTCAGATCTGCCTTGAGTTTCAACAGAATGGCATTAAATATACAGATCCAAGGATATTGCCAATATGCTGGCAGATCGATTCGGTGCCAACTTCACCCCCCTCTCACCCCCTAAAGGGCCCATCTCAATACCAAAATATTGCCAAATTCTGGTAATAATTGCCACACAGGTAAAAACCTCACTCTCCAAAGCTAAGAATACAGCATCCATGGGACCAGATGACATCCCAGGCTGTGTACTACATGAACTACAAAATGAAATGGCACCTCACCTAAGTGTCATGTTTAATCATAGCCTCACCTCAGGCTTCGTGCCCACTGAGTGGTGCACAGCTACAGTCATCCCACTCCACAAGGGGGGATCCACATTGGATCCTGGGAACTACTGCTACATCAGTCTGATGAGCCTGATCTGCAAGGCCATGGAACATATTATCATGGAACTTAAGAACCAAAAATACTAGAGCAAACCAAGAAATGTGAGCGACCTGGCAGATTAAGTTCCAACAAACACCAAAATCAGGGCACGATGTAGAAAACTAGACTTTTAATATATAAAAATAGAAGTAAAAATACGTAAGCACTTTCATTTAGACAGTGTAAACTTCATCAGACAAAAATACAAAACAAGGCAAGCATTTAAATAATACACAAATCATTCTGATTGGGCACAGGAAAACAGCTAGCTAATTATAACCAAACATTAGAAAGTTAACCCTTCAGTCTCAATTTGTACTCTTAAATATATATTGAAAATACAATATGTTAAAAGCATTGTGTTTAAATTAAAAACAACCAATTCAAGAAAACATTACACTAATATTCTGATGTATCTGCTTTAACAAAAATTGTTAAATAAAATTATTAACAAATTAATTGATCATACATCCATCAAAACATGTTCCTTTTCTTTATGCTATTTTATTTCTTTCAAGGGCCTTTAATTTTAAGACAGGAGTGATGGAAGTCCTAACACTGATACCAGACCATTTATCTGCATGCAATAAAATCTGCCACCTAAGTTCTTTTAATTCTAACAGTATTCCCCAATGTTTTTTATCATTGATGTCTACATGGTCTATAGCCATGAACCTGAACTTGTGATCAATATTGTCATGGATATGCCTGGCTAGAGTGTTATTTAAACTGTTCTTCCTAATGCCATAATCATGCTCATAAATTCTACTGGCAAACTTTCTCTCTATTTTGCCTATGTAGATCACAGGACAATAGTCACATGTAGTCACATAGACAACTGCCTTCGAAGAGAATTGTATCTCCCTTTGATACTATATTCAGTATTGTTTATAGTAAACATAGCTCCACGTTTGACCTTATAACACCAGTTACATGACCCACATTTGTGGGTACCCAAGCGACCTGTTATGTTATGAACATGCCTATTCCTGACAAAAAAACAGAGTGGTCATGGGATCAGCTTGTGGTGGGGAATTTGCAAATATGGTTATGGCATACTGGGAGAGACATTTTGTATTCCAGTCCCATTACCACTCTTATATTAAAATTATTATAGGTACCAGGACGACATCAGCCAAATTTGGAAGGGTTCTCCATTTATGTTAGACCAGTTTTTACAATATCTTAACATCACAACTACCTTTTTACAATTCACTTGGGTCATTAATTTGGACCACATGGACTATTTAGATGCCCATTTGTTCAAAGATAAACATAATGGAAGGTATGCCACTAGAATATACAGAAAAGAAACATATTTGAATTATTTTTTTGCACTATACTAGCTCCCACCCGAAACATCAGAAGAGGTCAGTCAGCTGCCTGTATGATCTCTGGGGAGGAGGATTTCAACTTGGAGTGCGCAAATTTGATATCCATGTTTCTAAGGAGAGCATACCCAGTTGACCTACTTAATGAACTCATAAGTGAGTTATAGAAAAAAGAATAGGTTATTTCAAACCTATTGTTGGTGTTCATATTCCAGACAGCAACTTGGTGAGTACAGAAATTAGAGCATTAGAGGAGCAACAGATTCCTTTCCTTAAATCTTTGATAATCACATACAGTTCTGATTCTTCCAAGGCTCAAGGTGGATTTTCCAAAAGAATTGGGACATCTTAATGGAGGATATAGGCATCAGATCTTATTTAGGTGACAAACCCATAATAACATACAGGAAAGGTAGAAATTTGAAAGATCTTCTCAGGAACAGGCATGTTCATAACATGACAGGTCGCTTTGGTACCCACAAATGTGGGTTATGTAACTGGTGTTATAAGGTCAAACCTGGAGCTATGTTTACTATAAACAATACTGAATATAGTATCAAAGGGAGATACAATTCTCTTCGAAGGCAGTCGTCTATGTAACTACATGCAACTATTCTCCTGTGTTCTACACAGGCAAAATCGAGAGAAAGTTTGCCAGTAGAATTTATGAGCATGATTATGCCATTAGGAAGAACAATTTAAATAACGCTCTAGCCAGGCATATCCATGACAATATTGATCACAAGTTCAGATTCATGGCTATAGACCATGTAGACATCAATGATAAAAAACCTTGGGGGGTACTGTTAGAATTAAAAGAACTTAGGTGGCAGATTTTATTGTATGCAGATAAATGGCCTGGTATCAATGACAGGACATCCATCACTCCTGTCTTAAAATTAAAGGCCCTTGAAAGAAATAAAATAGCATAAAGAAAAGGAACATGTTTTGATGGATGTATGATCAATTAATTTGTTAATAATTTTATTTAACAATTTTTGTTAAAGCAGATACATCAGAATATCAGTGTAATGTTTTCTTGAATTGGTTGTTTTTAATTTAAACGCAATGCTTTTAACATATTGTATTTTCAATATATATTTAAGAGTACAAATTGAGACTGGAGGGTTAACTTTCTAATGTTTGGTTATAATTAGCTAGCTGTTTTCCTGTGCCCAATCAGAATGATTTGTGTATTATTTAAATGCTTGCCTTGTTTTATATTTTTGTCTGATGAAGTTTACACTGTCTAAACGAAAGTGCTTACGTATTTTTACTTCTATTTTTATATATTAAAAGTCTAGTTTTCTACATCATGCCCTGATTTTGGTGTTTGTTGCAACTTAATCTGCCAGCTTGCTGACATATCATGGAACTTATAAACAAAGACATTGGTAACCTTCAAACACTGGACCCCACCCAGTTTGGGTTCGTGAAGGGCCAATCTTGTCTCCTGAACCTGATTGCCTTCTTTGAATCAGTCTTCAGAGCTGTGGACAAGGTAATGCAGTCCACACCACCTACCTGGACCTCGCCAAGGCCTTTGACACCATCTCCCATTCTGGAATCATAGATAAACTTACTAAATTGGGCATTAATCCCTACATCACTCGATGGGTTGCCAACTGGCTTACTGACAGAACTCACACTGTAAAAGTAGCTGACTCCAAATCCAGCTCCAGACAAGTGACAAGTGGAGTACCTCAGAGTTCAGTCCTGGGACCGCTCTTGTTTGGCATCTACTTCTCTGAAGTACAGGCCAACATTAAGGGACTCTGGCTAACAAATTTCGTAGATGACTGCAAACTGAGAGCCATTATTGAGTCCCCAAATGATGTGGATATTCTACAAAAGGGCCTTGCAGAAACAGATGCTTGGTGCCAGAGCCATGGGCTCAAGGTCAATGCCAAGAAATGTATAGTTATACCCTTTGGGAAAAAAACATGTACCCATGAATTACCACATATGTGGCAGTACACTAAAGACCGAAAGTGTGATAAGAGACTTAGGGACACAGGTGGACAGTGGTCTTACCTTTGATAGCCACATCACCACAACAGTCAGGAAATCCTTCTATGTGGCATACCTCATCATTAAGGGCTTTTCATCCAGAAAAAAGGAGGTCATTATGCCACTGTACTCATCCCTCATTAGACCCATTATAGAATACAATGCCCCATTTGGTATGTACCTCTCAAGACATCTGCAACAACTGGAAAGGCCACAAAAATACCCCACTAAAAGAATCACAGGCCTAAAGCAGATATTCTATGCTGACAGTCTAAAAAAACTACAGCTATAACCTGTCACATATCATCTATTCAGACGCGATCTCTGCTTAACATACAAGGCCATGTCAAACCCAGAGCTGTTGGACATGCTACACTTAAAGAAATCCCAATCCCTCAAAGCCACATGCTCCAGGGATCTAATCCTTGTCATCACAATGAACAAAACATGCTGGAGGGATAGGTTCCTGACCGAGAAACTCCCCAGACTCTGGAATAGACTGCCCATACATGTCAAGCAGAGCGCCTCTTTGGCCCTCTTCAAAAGGAACCTTGATGATTGGATGGGAGCTAGGAAATTCACCCCAGGATCACGTCAGTCACCCTGCTAGACAGGGGTCCAGGGAAATAAATATTGTGGGAAGAAATAGCCAGAGAATTGTTATGGCTAGGTTTGTATAGGCCCTAAGGCCGATAGCCTAGTACCAACCTATGAACCTATGAAAGTTTAAGAATCTTACACATATTTGACACTTCTGAATATATGCAGTAGGTATTCCACTTTGTATAAGTAGTATAATAAGTTTATATTTTTAAAAAAAGATCTTTAGTTACAGTGTACTGTTTTTTCCCTGAGAAAGCATCTTTCAGTTCAATAACATGTATTTTACTAGTACGGTATTCAGGGACATGGGTGCTGAATATTTTCGTGAGACAGCATCTTTCATGTGAGGAAAGCATAGCAAGGCGCTTGAAAGTCTAGTATGCATTTTCAAGCAGGTCATAGGCTAAGCAACCCTGCATCTTACAATGTTTCTGTTTCTTTATTGGCTGCTGTGAACAAGTGATAAGACATTTAGCATGCCTATAGTAAGTATATGAAAAGCTTGTTTTTTTTTTTTTTCATTACTGAATGGTACTGCTGCTGTGGCTTATTAAGCATTGCTTTTGCTTGTCCATTATTGTAGTTGCATGAGTATGTTTTCTTAGAGTGACTCAGGGTTGTTTGCATTAGATGGGAATAACTGGACTTTTTCCTGTACAACTTAGGTAATGTTACATTTAACATAGCCATTCAGATGGAAGGACCTTACTTAATTAATGCATTGACTTGTAATGCTGTGAAGTTTATTTATTTCTATTTATTAAATGGACTGTTCTCTCTGAGCAAGAGACAGTTTATAGCAGTAACCCATGGAAAAAAGCTCCATAGTGCAGCTAAAGTAGGTTGGAATTACAGAGAACCTTGAAAGTAAATTTCAAAAAAGACAGTGACATGTTTGTGGAATAAAAGAAGCAGCCAATTTAAAACATTGCAAGTTGTTCAAAAGACATAAATAAACAAACACTGAGGAAGTATTGTAGCTTACAGCACATTATTATAGTCAATTTGCATATTCAAATTAATACAACAACATTTCAAGAGCCTATTCTGTAATGGTTGGCTATGAACTTCTAATGGAGAAGACACAGCAAAATGAATTTCTAGTCGTATAAATGGAGCCACTAGTTCATTGCCTAGACTTGGCAGTGACTTTTAAATAAGTCATATCTATTGCCTGACTTCTATACGAATTTTATAAGATGTTTCCTTATTAAAAGACATTCAGTTGACAGTTATAGGATGATGTCTTGAGCACCTCCCTGGAGGTGAAAAAACAATCAGTCCTATTCCACCCACACTATCAGCGTTAGGAAGATAATAAGTATAAATCAGCAGCAGCACAAGGAACAAGTTTTTCATCACCAGGCTATTTTTGTGGGAAGTCTGACAACTTCACAGCCTCCGCAAGTATAGCTGTTGTCTGTAAAATTCATAATAAATTACTAGACTATACTGTATTTCATAGTTTAAAGAATGGCCCTACTACATAGCAAACATTATATACTTGTAGAATTATGAGAAATTTCAATGTTTGTTTGATGTTTTAATAAACTGCCTTCTGTACTAGCTGAAGCATTACATGGGAAATCAATGGTATTTATTTACAAAACAAGCTTAAATATTGCAGTCAAGATAATGGTATTATGTAGAGTTTTTGGCAATTACACAATATGTCAAAATGAAAAATCAGGAAATGGATGTTCTTGGACACTAGAGAATACATCAGCTTTATGAATTCTGAGTAGCAGCTTTTGAATATTGCCAGTAAGGTGCCACAGTGACACCGTTGACTATATAACTACATTTATGATGATGATTAAGCAGCAGGAATGAAATTAATTGCCATTGCCTATATAGTGTTGCTATTAAACATCCTGGTACACTTGTGACGAATATATTCTACTTAGAAAAAAAAACAGCATAAATAAAATTATAGGAAACTTGCTTGGGGACATCAAGTTATGCCAGACATCTCAACAATTGCAGATACCTCAAAAAACATTTTGAAATCACGCAAGCTGTGAGATATAGAGGATTTAGCCCTAAGAGTGCAAAAGCAGTCTTGGGTTGTTTTCTAAGACTGAGTATTGAAACTGATTCGACATGGGGGGGTTCTGAGCAAGGTCAGAAAGAATGGGAGGCATCTTGGCCTGCTTACTGTTAATACTTGGATGTGATTAGGTGCCATTGCAGTTGAGGTTTGGCTAAAAGGAGGTGCTTTGATCTGCCATATGGTACAGTGCACTGTATCTCAGAACTCGTGCATATAGAATCATACACATGGCATTGTGCTAAGTATTGCAAGTGCCACCTTCACAATGTACCTATTAGACTCCATTTCAAAAGCAAGGAAAATATGTTTAACCCTCAATGAATGCTGGCTCTGATCCTCTACCCTTACTGCCCCCCCCCCCTCAGTCGTCTAACATGCTGGGTGCTAGGTGAACATATAGGGAATAAAGGGCTTAAAAGTCATGATAGATGCATAGAATATGGTTAAAACATATGTAACAAAACAAAAACTTTGAAATGTAGACAAGCATAGAGAGATGTGTCTACATTATACACAGCTAGGTAGACATAAAATGTACAAGCACACAGACACACACAAGCACGCACACACACACACACACACACACACACACACACAGACACACACACTCACACACACACACACACACACACACACACACACACACACACACACACACACACACACACACACACACACACACACACACACACACTGAATAAATGCATTATGTTTTAGATAACCTGATAAATATTACAATCAGAAAAGTCGTGTTGTATTTGTGGTTACTTCTAAGTAAAAATCAAAGGGATGTAACATATCTACTTATATCAAAAAATACAAGACAGACCCAGGAAAGATAGAATCATTACTGTGTAATACCTTAAGCCTCTTGTAGGGGAGGCCTATGCAATCCAGTTACATAACTCTTTAGTGGTGCATTATGGCCCATAAAACCAGCCCCCACTAACTGTTAACATATCATGTTTTTCCCTTTTCTTAGCTCAAAGGCAGAGCATAAATAGTTTGTTTGGCCATACTTAAGAAACAGAGAGCTTGCAAACAAGCCTGATGTCCATAACATTGGGGTGACTGCAAAATATCCCAGATAATATTGAAACCAAATGGGTAAAAATGTCACACAGACAAACTGTTTAGCAAAAACAAGAAAAACCCAGGAAAGCTAGGGTCTTTATTGTATAATACCTTAAATCACCTGTAGTAGAGGCATATGGGATTTATGTAAATGACCCATTAAGCACATACCAGGGTTTCAGCTATGTGATATTTGAATGCCCATGACATTTTGTTTTTACTTTTTCCCCATTACAGGTCATCAAACAGACAAACTACTCAGTAAAAACTGCAAAAAAAAAAAAAAAAAAAAAACAACGTAGCTAGACTTTTCACTGTGGTTGATTTTATGGAAACATGTGGCTTCACTGATAGAATTTTTTAGTAAGTTTCAGACCTGTACAAGACTCACTAAGGGCAACTAACACTGAATCTCAAACCAGGTTCTTGCATTCCACATGGAGAGGGCATCCTCAAAATCTCTCCCAGACCTATATACCTACTCAATGGTCACACAGCAGTAGAGCAAAAGACACATTCCATTAGTACTGAAAATGAAAATTCAGTGAGATTCATTCATGGGAAAATCACTTGCTGAAAGAGTGCTAGATCAACAGACAGGTTTCTGACTTTATTTCCATTAAATGTTAAACTTTGGTAAAAAGTATGGCTATAATGAAGCTTTCTGGGCATAAGCTAAAGTATATAAGATTAAAATGTCAGTATAGGCTAATAATGTATACCTGAAATGAAGTATTTGTAAACTTCGTAAAGTGTTCTCTGTACTTGATTAATAATGTGTTTATTGTTGAAACAAATGAAATAGAAGAAATGCAAAATCTTTGTCATACTCCAGTAAATAAAGGAAATAAAGAGATACCTAGGGATTCAATAAACTCCATGTAGATTTCACGTGAAGGCTGCATGGAGTTTATATATTTGTGCAGTGAGCAGTAGTGCTAATTACATATTCATGCCGTGCACTGCATTTATATGTCAGCAAGTATGGTTTGATGACTAGCAACAGCGTTGCCTGCCAGGAAACCATGCAAAGTAACACAGATTTCAGCAGACATGTAGACCTGTTTACCTATGGGCAAACTAGGTCTGAGGGATTGCGTCTAATGCCACAATGATTACCAGTGTTAATAATACAGCAATGTATATGGTCCAAACACATTACGGGACAATGTATACAGTACAGAGTATTGTGGAGTCCAATTTCAGGCATTCTGTACAAAAGCTCTGTAAATGATCCATAATGGTTCATTGACTGCCATTTAAAATAAACAGTCAGAGGAAGTGTGTGTATTGAATAGGGACACACAGATGAAGTGCAGGAATGAACACAGGGAAAGAGGATAGGTGAAGCATCTTAATGTACAGAAGATAAGGACATGTAAATGAAAACAGTTGTAGCAGGAACACTAATCACATATCAGTATGATACAGTATGGACTACACAGTGAAAATGTATATTATGTGCCTGTCACAGAAAGTGACATAACAATGGAGAAGATGTCTTTGTGATATAAGCATCTTAATATGAACAATGGAGAGGACATCTATCAGGGATGTTATTTACAATAGGGGTTAGGTACATATTGTGAATTTGTGCAAAATAAGTTGTCTGAATATGACTGTAACATCAGCATAGGTATCCACCAAGTGGAACACATAGTTACAGGCTCATGGACAACAGTAAACAGAAGCTTGCACAATCATGGACAATAGCAGAATAATACCACCAGTAATCCCATGTCTCTGACATAACATATGTGATTCTGAGTGATCATAGATGGTTCTGCATGAACACACCTGTACATTTATTATGAGATGTCAGCAATCTATGAGGGTAATCAAGCACACTGTTCTGACACTGTAACATCTGCCGGAGGTTTTAGGAGGAATGCTGCTATATCTCTATATGATGTTATGATCAATCCAGGCTAGTTGACAGGTGTGCATGATATATATATATGGCACAATCCACACAGTCACAAAAGTAACCCATGCCATAAATGTTGTCAAACAACTAAGTATGTAGTGTGTACATTACTAGAACAGGTATCACACATGAATCTGTTATATCACTTTGATGGTGGTTCCACACCATCAGACAGTAATTTTTATGCAACAAAAAGAATACGTAAGTATGGTCAATAAGATGTATGTGAGCTCACTGTGGCAAAGGTGGTACACTTGAGTTATGCATCCCTGAAAGATGTGTAGGGAGTGCATTGTACTCTGTTATTGGTGTGATGAAGGCTGTAAACTATGATGTGGATGTCTTGGACATACTCTGGAGTTGTGTTACATATAAGGGAGTAGTCACCACTGTGGGCACATGCTGGTGGACGTTCCATATACAATCTGCCTCAGTACACAGGTCACATACCACTTGGTCTGCTCATAGGGGTGTGATGTCTACATTATCATTGGGTTGTGCATTAGTTTTCATAACATACAAAATCTCCCCATGTTTTTGTTTCATCTCATGTGTCTTCATGGCTGTGGCAGCAATCTTTGGTATGTGTTGATAATGTCTGTATTATACTAATATCACAGGAGAAGTCTGACTTGGAGAGTGTTGGTCAACACTTTATACGTGATGACATCAGCAGAGTCTGGTGAGGAGAAGATGGTAATAGCAGGGTCCCACATGCTGTTGTAAAATACTCTGTCTAATGCTAAGCAAGTGCACAAACACACATAGACACACACACACATACACACACACACACACACACACACACACACACACACACACACACACACACACACACACATACACACACACACACATTGACTGCAGTGAGAACAGAACCCCTACTTATCTAAGTACACCGACTAAAGACCTCTGTATTTAATGCAAGATCCACAGCAGAAGTCTGACTGTTACAAGGCTGAAAGGCAATTTATAGTGGGTGACATCAGCATTGGAAGTTGGAGAGATGTTGGAAGGCCTGCATGGAATGGACGTGTAGGTACAGTGGACATAAAAGTTTACACACTTCTGTTAAAATGCCAGGTTTTTGTGACATAAAAAATGAGACCACAATAAATCATTTCAAAACTTTTCCCACCTTTAATGTGACCTATAACCTGTACAATTCAATTGAAAAACAAACAAATCTGTTAGGGGAAAAATATAAAAAAATTAAAAAGTACAATACGTTGGTTGCATAAGTGTGCACACCCTTAAACTAATACTCTGTTGTGTGTGCACACCCTTAAACTAATACTTTGTTTAAGCACCTTTTGATTTAATTACAGCATTCAGTCTTCTTGGTTAGGAGTCTATCAGCATGGCACATCTTGACTTGGCAATATTTGCCCATTCTTCCTTACAAAAGTGCTCCAAATCTGTCAGATTATGAGAGCATCTCTTGTGCACAGCCCTCCTCAGGTCACCCCACATATTTTCTATTGGATTTAGGTCTGGGCACTGGCTGGGACATTCCAAAACTTTAATTTTCTTCTGGTGAAGCCATTCTTTTGTTTATTGGGATGTATGCTTGGGGTCATTGTTGTGTTGAAAGGTGAAATTCCTCTTCATCTTCAGCTTTCTAGCAGATGCCTGAAGGTTTTTGCCAAAAGTGACTGGTATTTGGAACTGTTCATAATTCCCTCCACCTTGATTATAGCCCCAGTTCCAGCTGAAGAAAAGCAACCCCAAAACATGATACTGCCACCACCATGCTTCACCACGGAGAAGGTGTTCTTTTGGTGATGCAAAGTGTTGTTTTTGCTCCAAACATACCTTTTGAAATTGTGGCTAAAAAGCTCAACCTTGGTCTCTTCAGACCATAACACATTTTCCCACATGCTTTTGGGAGACTTGATGTATTGTTTTGTAAATTTTAGCCAGGCCAGGATGTTTTTCTGTGTAAGAAAAGGCTTTCATCTTGCAACCCTACCCCATAGTCCAGACATATGGAGAATACTGGAGATTGTTGTCACATGTAGTACACAACCAGTACTTGCCAGAAATTCCTGCAGCTCCTTCAGTGTTACTGTAGGTCTCTTGGCAACCTCCCTGACCAGTTTTTGTCTTGTCTTTTTGATCAATTTTAGAGGGACGTCCAGTTCTTTGCAACATCACTGTTGTCCCATATTTTCTCCACTTTTTGATGACTGTCTTTACTGTGTTCCATGGTATATCCAATACTGTGGAATTTTTTTTGCACCCTTCTCCTGACTGATATCTTTCAACAATGAGATACCTTTGATGCTTTGTAAGCTCTCTGTGAACCATGGCTTTTGCTGTAGCAGGCAAGTGAGTAAATGTCAGGAAAATCCTTCTAAGCAGCTGTACTTTATTTGGGGTTAACCAGAGTCTCTTTAATTGATGGCAGGTGTGTACCCAAGAAAACTGAATACTGTAATTAAATAAAAAGGTGCTTCAACAAAGTATTAGTTTAAGGGTGTGCACACACAACAAAATTATTTGTTTAAGGATGTGCACATTTATGCAACCAGCATATTGTACGTTTTTTAATTTTTATATTTTTCCCTTAACAGATTTGTTTGTTTTCAATTGAATTGTACAGGTTATAGGTCATATTAAAGGTGAGAAAAGTTTTGAAATGTTTTATTGTGGTCTCATTTTTATATCACAAAACCCTGGCATTTTAACAGGGGTGTGTAAACTTTTTATAGCCACTGTAGTTCCAACTGTCAAAATATTAGTACTCCATGGGATTGGAGTGGTAACTGCAGGATACACATTTATGCTCTTTTGACTAGCTACATACACATACACACACACACACACACACACACACACACACACACACACACACACACACACACACACACACACACACACACACACCAGTTGACTGCAGTGAGATTAGAAGCCCTACCTAAGTACACAGTCTAGAGAACTCAGTACTTTACGCAGACATCATGCCACAAGTCTGACTATTACAAGGTTGCAGAACAATTTATAGTGGATGACATCAGCATTGGATGTTGGAGAGAAGATGTTGGGAGGCCTGCATGAATTAGATAGCTAGCCATCTCCAGCTTTCAAGATATTAAAGTTATGCATGTTAATAGATTGATGAGTGTGCAATGTCTAGTATTTGCTGTTGTGTTTTCATTGTACAGGTATACCTTAAGAGACAGCTTTACAAACTACGTGCAAACAGCTGTCAACATTACTACCAGTACTGGAAAATCTGAATGTGTATTGTCATTATAAAGATGTGCATGATATATAAGAAAACATTTGTTGTTTATTTCTGTAGTGTAGTTGATATATTTGTGAACAAATACTGAGAAACCCAATTTGAAGTGCATG
Source organism: Protopterus annectens (assembly GCF_019279795.1). NCBI lineage: Eukaryota > Metazoa > Chordata > Ceratodontiformes > Protopteridae > Protopterus > Protopterus annectens. The sequence continues at coordinate 1,483,620,268 of NC_056725.1, read as the reverse complement.
AGTGTAGGTAACAGATTGCTGCCATATAAATGTGTTCTTTTCTTAAAAAGTGCCTTCCCTTTGTATTTTCAGATGTACTTTCATGGGTTGAAGACTAAATGGACAGCAAATGTAAGTAATACATACTATTGCCCACTTTGCATAGTGCACCGACAAGCAGCTGGTTTGGCAATTAATGGCAAAGTGTTTGTTCATGCAAGATACACTTCTCTACTGCTTTCCCTGTTTGTGCATATTTAACCAATGAGCAAATGCAGTCTCATTGCTACACATATGTGAGTCTCAGTACTGAGTGTATGAAACGCACCTGCTGCTTAGCTGACTCTATGGCAGCAGGTATAAATGCACTGACACAATTTCTTTGGAGCTCAGATGATATAGGGTTTGAATCCAGGTGTATATAATACTTTGAAATCAGTACTGATAATGCAATTGTCTTCTTTGGAAGGTTGGGCGCCAGGCTGGCAACTCGACACCGTAAAACTCCACTGACAATCATGAGCGGATAGATGATCCGCTGTGGCAACCCCTAACCGGGAAAAGCTGAAAGAAGAAGAAGAAGATTGATAATGCAATTAAATAATTATTTATACTACAGTCACTGTGCATTATTGTGTGTTTCCTTAGTACAGCATGTTTAAGCAGCATTGTGTGGAGATAACCACACCAAAGAAGAGACATTCACTCTTGCTTGATATTGGTGCACGATGCCAAATTCTGCACAAACACAGAAGCCAAAAAGTGAAGGCCTCCATTGCTTTTTTTAAACTTATGTGTGTTGTGTGCGATTCTATTTTTTGACCAGATTAAAGGTGTTAAAATGGGGTAGACAGGAAAGTGGTGAAATGGGGGGCAAGCAGAAGGAAGAGCAAAGGGAAAGGAATATAGGAATGTGCAGGAGGGAGGTAGGAAATAGCCATAACTATCCACCTTTTCAACAGTGTAAAATGAAAATATGTACAGAATATTAGTTGAATTTGGACTGTCACCAAAACAAAGAGGGGTGACAACGACACAATCACGGATAGCCATTTGGATCAAATCAAGTCTATCAAGAAGATTTGTGCAAAGTGGAGAGCTATGTATGGGATGATATTTTTTGTGGGACAGGTGCCCCTGAGGAATGTTGGGTAAGGGATGTCGCTATTTTTGGGTCAGGTAAGTAGGGTTGGTGAGGAAGCAGATGCAAACAAACAGGGCAAACTAGACAAGACAGAGAGACAGTGAGGGATACCAAAGGTTGGGGGACACCATGATTGGGTTTAGAGAGGAGACAACAGAAGCCCATGCCCATCACACATAGGAATAGTGACAATCTAGTTGTCACCCACAGGACTGTCATCACCGTCCCTTACTCTACAGGCTGTTGGAGCACTTGATGCTTCCTCCTATGGACCATAAGGGAGAGCAGCCTCTCCATCCAATGCAGGATGCACCAATTGTGCTGTGCACAATCCTATACATGAACCTTGACATTTCTTGGTGGGTGATAAAATCCCCACTTCCACTAGTAATCACGGATGGTACCACAGCACCAGCTGCCAGGGTAGCACTACCTGAGGGTACAGCTAGTGCAGGGGCAGCTGAGGCAGCACTGCCAGGTTGGGTCCCAGATGTGCTGGGCATCAGTGCCAGAGTTGGTGGAGTAGGGGCAGGCTGAGCTACTGGGGTTGGCCTACCTCACTGTGCTGTAAAGCATTTTGTGATTTGTTAGAGATGGATGATGCAGAATGTTTTGATGACACTTAGAAACAAAAAGAGATAAGGGTTGGGGTTAAACTCATCATATGTCACATCCAGTGCATTATCACAATAATAAAAATACTTTATCTGAAATTTTACATTTAAGTATACTTCTTAACAACTACAAAATATAACTTTGATTGCTCAAAGTAGTCTTTGCAATATGTAGATATTGTACATATGCTTGGTCCAATCATACAGATCAAGTTAACAGTAAGGCATTTATGCCACTTGTGTTGAAATTAATTTATGTCATATTTTTAAAGGATTGCACTATTTTATACTTGTTACTTGTGGTATTTGACCCCACAATGTCTGAATACAGTCTTACACTTGACTCCCACAGTTGGCTTGTGCTATTAACTGAAGCATGCATGCTTGCTTTTACAGTTAGGATATGCATGCTTCCTTTGCTGCAACTGTATAGAGAATATTATTTTTTTAATTTAAAAGTTACAAAAATACTTCTGTTGTGCTGCATACGTACCCCTTTCTTCCCTCAATCTTTCTAGATGCTCAGCATGGGCTTCTCTATTTGCAATAATCTCTGCATTAGCTGTAGAATGACGAGAAGAGAACAAAATACCAATATCATAACAGTCTTGCCTATACATAGCTTTCTATTATAAATTATCTTTATTAGTATACTTACACAATGGTGGGATGTTACTAGTTCTAAACTTATCCAGCCACTGGTTGAGTGTATCCCTCTTGTGCCTTTTTCAGGTCATTAAAGTGATGCCTACACTGTTCTGCAGTACGTGGAATGCCAGTCACACTGGAAGCAGTCTTGGCCAGACTATACCAAGCTTCAGACTTGTGCTGGGAGCTAGTATCGTCCCACTGCAAAAGCCTTCTACTTTGACGCTTTACAAGGAGTCCAATGAAGATTCTGGATTGCTCAACACCCCACCTCTGTACTCTAAATTGGGCACCTTCTCTTCTATCACCAGACATATCTAATCAGAGAGAAGAGCAATAACTAATAATGATTTCCCACCAATGCCTGTTATCATATTTACTGGTAGTGCACAAACCCAAACAATGATGCCAACTGTGATTGTGCGATGTTAAGCAGAGAGCAACAGTGCAAAACAGAGAGAAAAGCATTTTTTTTTTAAATGGGAAGGCTAATATGACAGCTGGTACTAGTTTGAGGGTTGTTTGCTGCTGGAACTGTTAGATGATTTCACATTGCAACATGTATTAGGGGCATACATTTCATCACCTGACACATTTTGGTTTGGTTTTATACAGTGATAAAACAGATTTTTACAATGTGTGATTCAAACCTATACATAACAGACAAAGCATTTTTTCCACAACAATGATTTCCATCTTTGCCAGAGAAGTGTTTCTCAGACATAGTCATGAATTATATATAAATATATATGTCAGATTAAGGAGTTAACTATGTATGCATGTGACCTGACAAGGTCCTGGTTTATACATTCATGTATGTATGAGTCTTATTGAAGAGTGAAGGCCATCCAAGGCCAAACAGCACAATTATAATTACAGAAACATCATAGTTTGTATACCCTCTGTCATACATATAATTCATATGAACTTCATTGTTATACAAAGTTATTTTTATTTATAATTATGTTTAATTTTTTATGTGATATTTAATATAAAGTGAAATGGAACAACAATAAAAACATTTGGAATTTCATGTATTAGAACCCAGGACTATATGTATTGCAGCCCTACACTTACACCTGCTGTCAAAGGAATAGTTAAATAATAGTTGGATATATCCCTATTCATTATTAACTTCTGTGTGTTAAATGCCTCACAATGTCTCTTACTGTGTTTGGGTGGTGCCTAACAGAATTGATAGAATTTAGCCATTTTGAAATTGTTGACTGTCTGCTTCCTCTCTGCAGGTGTTCTAGACCTGAAGGTGCTGGTGAAAGCTGCAAAAGCCATGCAACATTGCTAAGTGGTGTCGCGAGATGGAAAGCAAAAAAATGCAACAATGTATCCTTTTTGAAATGAAGAATGCCAGCATCCTGTCTGCAGGTGCTCTGCCTGCTTTGTGTGTGGGCCACCACTCCAAATTAATGCGGTGTTAAGCATTGTGCAAACAAGACATGCAAAGCTACACTTGTTTAGCCTTGTGAATACTGTTTATTAGGTTTCATACTTAAAATACAAAGGTGGAACTTGAACCCTGATCTACAGATTGTATATGCTGTGTGGATCAATGTGTTTATCAGATGTGCTACACACACAAGTGATTCACAGGTGTAGTTGATGTATTGGCTATCAAATAAGTACTTTACATGATATGTATTTTGTTACTCCATATCCCGTGTTTGAGCTAAGCATCACACCATGAAATACTGGCATAAAAAGAAAATAAAAAAGAAAAGAATTCTGTAAAATAAACAACACTACAAAATATATATTAGTCCACATGAAAGATTTTTACACACGTCTGGGTTTGAACTCTCACACCAATGAACCTTCAAAACACAGTAAGAGTGTCTTATCCATCTTTGCCACAGAAGCACCTTTGCAGAAAAGAATAAAAATCATTGTGCATACAAGCAAGTCCAAAATAATTCACAAATTCAACAAAATCATATGGCACTTGTACACTTCTGATTTGTCTGTACATGTATTAATTTCAGATGTAATGCAATGAATGATCACACACCAATTTATGACTATTGTTTGAAGAAATGCAGCTCTGTCTTATCTCTGTATAGGGTTCATTCCTCTTTTATCTGAGCAGTAATCGGAGACATGCAGTCTGTAAGGCATTTTGTATCACTGTCCTTAAAATGTATGAGAATATTAAATGGCAATAATATACAGTTTTCAACAAATGCAAGGGAGGCTGGATGTTACTAAAAAGAAACTATGAAATGTGTGCTGCTTACTTACATTTAAAACCTTGATACAATTACTTCTACACATTGTAAGTCTAACCTTGCTGACACACCCAATGGAAGTAAGGGAGTCAGAATTGCTGTTGTGTTTTCCTTCTCCCTACCAGTAATCATCCACAGTTGCAATTCATTAGCAACAAAAACAAGGAGTGCCTACACTGTGTTTACATCTGCTACACAGAACCAAGAATCTGGGATTCAGCAATTCTAATGAGTTCACACCTCATTTGCATCTTCACTATGCTCGCAGGCCTGAATCTACACAATAAAAAGGTAACTATGTAGCTAGTAAACTTGAAGGTGAGGAGACTTGTTTATGTGGCTAACACAGAAGAATATTGTTATTACATTGGATTTATCTGTGTAGAAGATTACTAATCTTGATAAGAAAAATATTTTTATATATGCATTAGCAAATGCTACTTTTATCTGTATGCACTTCTTAGAAGTTTACTGATAGCATAGGCATTTTTGTCAGGGCATTTAACTTTCTCAGATGCACAACCTTATTAATTTTTATTACAAGTGTTAATGTTACAACTGTTTCTCTTTACACTTGTCTATTGTTATTTTAGTGAAATTTAAATGTGCTATATAGTCAATGACACAGGGATGATAGCCTTCTAAGATAGCCCATTGACACCTTTAGGGGAGGGTTGGCAACAGGTAGAGGTGACTGGCAATTGCATAAGAATGAATGTTCTGTGGCAAATGTATGCACATGTTTTTGGGGCAGTTCCTTTGATAGCACTTATAACTACAGAGGAAAAAAATGGGAATTGTGGGAAGAATACATACAGGGGAGGAATGAGGTCTAAAGGAAGGCAGGACTTAAATGAGCTATGTAATGCTTGACTGAAAATTATTGGGTAGAGTATAAGTGATGTATATTGTTTGCAACTTGGAGTGTGTCCGTATGGTTTGTGATGTCACAAGTGATAATTCAGTAAAGATGTTTAAAAAAAGAATTCACTGATGTTGTTTTCCTTTGTTTGGTAGCAAACATGTCATTTGCCTGTTGTTTTGAGGGTGGAGGAGCCAAGTTCCATTTCTGTACTGGCACAAACAAAATTATACAGAGGTTTGCTTTCCTATTGTTACTCCCCTTGTTTTGGATCCAACCTTGCTTTGTGTGACTGTGATATGTTACAACCACATAAATTCTTTTTTATATTTGAATATCTTGAAAATTCTTTTGTTTTTTCAGTGAGTAGTATTGAAAAACTACTTATGCGTTATATTTTAAGCAGGGCTTTTATTTATGTGATATTAACGTATATAGTCCTAGGTGACCTTGAGAATTATGGCATTGTCCAAGCATTTAGGCAACATAGTGGCTTTTTGCTTGAGAGAGGCCATGGAGATGTGTCTGGAAGAATGCAAATTTGGCAGCACATAGTAAATGATGTCAACACTGTTGGAAATGCAGCAGGACATATGATCAGGTGTATCATAGGGCCACTGACATGCTTTCATTAGCCTGGACTAGAGCAGCTGCAGTGTCCCATGGAGAGATAGCTACTGGGGTTGGGCCTGTTACAGAGACCCCACAGACATTGAATGAAGAGTTTCTGTCCACTGTCAGGGATCCAGACAGCTCACTGAAAAGTGCACAACAGCATGTCATTGATGTTGGTACTGCTGTTTCATGGAGGGCAAGTATGTCTCCCCAATGCAACACCCTGTGCAAGTGATGATAACTGTGCCATAGCCTTGTTTTCTATTTTTTGGATTCAGGGATGCATAATGTTTGTGTCTGGTGTTCAAAGTGCATAGCTGACTTAGTGCTTAGTAAGGTGTCCAGGGAAGTAAATAGTGTGGGAAGAAAAGGCCAGGGAATTGTTATGGCTAGGCTTGTATAGGCCCTAGGACTGATAGCCTAGTACCAAGCTATGAACCTATGAACCTATATGTTTCTGATGCTGTTTTGCTAATTATAGTGTTTTCTTCCAGGTTTTTGTAATGTGTACATGCCTGCCACACTCTTACAGCAGCAAAGCTGGACCAAACCTTAAATAAAAGTTGGACAAAGGCTGAACAATATGGAGACTTTTTAAATATTTTGGTCTTACAAAGACAGTTGATACAGTCAATTTTTGCATCACTATTTTTAAGATTTTTCTGAGGGATATGAAGTCTGAAAATGAAATGTATGTCATTAATTTATAATGTTTCTCTTTAATGATTTACCAGTACAAAAGTATGAGGCCAATGTGAGGACATTCAGTGACTTTCAGTACTTTTGAGAGGTATGAATGTGTGACTCGTTGATGACTGAGGCCTATTACTTGAAAGAGGACACATGTTTTCACATAAGTCACTGCTGTTACATGTTGAATTCATTGCTGTAAAAAATCACCCACCTTTTCCTTACTTACATACCAAGTAACACTATGCAAGAACATATGGTGAGTGAGTATGCTATGCATTGCCTATTAACTAATGCAAGGGCATATTGAGCACAGCTATGTCTGCCTACTCCCACAGCAGCTGCTGGTTCCCCATCTGACTCGTCACCTGAATGAGGCTGTGGTGACCTTGCCAGTGGTAGTCTGATGTGTGCCCTTCCCCATTGTTGATCCTGCTGAAGCTATTTTCTCAGGATTATGCTGCAAAGCATGGCACATATAGTGAAGATTTCAGTACATGTATGTGGATTGTACTGCAGTGCTCCCCAAGATGTATCCAGGCACTGGAACTGCAGCTTCAGCAGCACAAACACACACACTCTATGATATTTCTGGTTTGAGCATGTGCCTCATTATAGCATGCTTCAGCTGTTGTGGGCATTTCTGATAGGCATCATCAGCCGTGGTTTCAGTGCATAACCTGCATCCCCCAATAAATAACCCTGTGGGATATCACCCTTAGTAAACATCTCACACAGCTGGGAGTTGTGCCAGATATGTGAATCGTGGTACCTGCCTGGGTTTCCAGGCCACACATTTAAGATGATTTCCTTAGTGTTATACACAACTTGGCAGTTAATGGAGTGGATGCTCTTTCTAATTATGTAGACCCTTCCCTCTTCCCTGGGTAGTGCTTTGATTTTTATATGTGTACAGTCTATGGTGTCCAGTACTTTGATTTTTATATGTGTACAGTCTATGGTGTCCAGTATTTCAGGGTATTGTGCTACAGGGTAGAACTCCTGTATATTTGTGGCCCTGTCCTTAGAAGTATGGGGAAAATATATGTGGTCACTGTCATGTTGGAGCATAGTATTCAGGAACTGATGGAGGATCCTGGAGGCTGATGCCTGTGAGACCCCCCAGCATATCACATGTTGGTCTCTGAAAGGTTCCTTTAGCTATAATTCTAAATGTTACACACACCTTTGTCTCCACTGGTATTAGTTCCCCTTGATTTGCCCCTGGGTCTGAGTTGAAACAAAAGAGGTTGCAGAGTTCCAGTAGTGTCTCTGTCCACCCTGTAGTGCTCTACAATTTCCATCTCATGCAGACTGATAAGTTAACTGGGGTCTGCAAACTCTTCTCCTTCTTGGCCATGGTCTGTTAGCAGCAGCAGCAACAGCAGCAGCATAGACTTCAGCCTGTTGCACATACACATGAATTAAAGCACAACAGCAGCCCCTAACATTGTTTCTGTGTAGACCCCTTTCCTTGGCTGTGTTCCAATAGGTTTTGGAATTCACAGGGAAAACCAGCGCTGAGTCTACACGGTTGCTATATAACTTACTGAATAGCTCCTCCATCTTGGATTGGTTGATTAGCACACAATTCAGCTGCTTATGCTGTAATTAGCATACCATGATGTTTACCATGTTTGTGAGGCTCTACATGCTGTGTAGAGCCCCTTACTGAATCCAAAATGGTACAGTACCATGTGCATGTTGCTCCATGATGCACATATGGTCTTGGCAGACTATGTAGGCTTTATTGAATCTGCTGCATTATGTATTATTAACTTTAAGATTTACATTGGTGTGGAAATATACAATTTTTGCATTATGGTTATAAATAACAGGACACGGATAATACTGTAGCACTTGGGATAGATATTTCTTGTTAAGATCAATGGATTTTTGACTTATGGCGTTGTTTATCAAATTAAGTGATAACTATAAAAAGTTGTTGGTGTCATTTATTTTTCTTTTTGGGTCAAAAAAAAACTAAAAAGAAGAAATAGCATTGATAAAAGAAGTAAGAAGCCTTTTATTAACTATTTTTACAACTGCCCTGTAGTATATACTAAGTACAGATATGATACAGGGTGAAAATAATCAACACTTTGGGTGGTATCGATAGTTATTTGCAAATGAGTACAACACGTACTTAGGCTAATTGTGGAAATGTGCAAGCACAGGGCTATTCAGAGACCAATGTTGCACATGTCTGCAAGACTTCAAAATTCACAAGAAATGTTTTATGTAAATGACTGAATGCATATTGACATGTAAATGAGGGAAACTATGCAAATACTGTACTTATGATATGTCAAAGAAGTGTTCTTACCACCCTTTGTCATTCAGAGTTGCAGAATGCTATGTAAGTGCACATTTCTAAGATAAGTTATAAAAGTACAAGTATTGCTGTTTCCACAGCAAGCTTAGTTATCAACTGTTTTGAGACATTCATTGTTGGGGTAACACAACCCCCCCCTCCCCGCCCAGCTGAAGGATATCAGTGTCAGTGGAATAGACATTACTGGCACTGTATTATCCACTACAGTGCTAAAGGCCAGGAGGCTATAGACCAGTTTCATGTGAACAGAGACATCATAAGGGCATTGGTTAACTTGTGTGGTCACAAACCGGACCATACACCTATTCCTGTGGATACTGCGGTGTGTATAGCCCTCACTATACTTGTCACAGGGACCTTCCAGAGACAAACAGAGGGCATGTTGGGTATCTCTCAGGCTTCACCCTATAGGATACTGGAAATGTTCCTTACTAGCCCACTTAGATGAACATATCTATTTTCCATGGACACTACAGTGAAGAGGTGCTGCCATGCTTGCTTTTTATAATGTGGCACACTTCCCTGAGGTGCTTGTGTGATAGAATACACCCATGGTACTACTGATTCCCACCTGGCCCATGGAGAGAAAGGTGCCATAACAAGGAAGGCAACGGTTACATCATCTGTTGGGTGGTGTGTCACACACATGGGTATATCACCAGTATCTCATCCCATCATCCTTGTAGTGCCTTTGACACCCATAGCTGGCACACAAGTTCACTTTAATGTTACTTCCTGTGTGGACACATAACACATGAACACCTAGCAGGTAAATGCAGCAGAAGTGGGTTAGGAGGGTAGCCTAATGGTTAAGGTGTTTATCTTACAAACACAAGGTGCAGGGCTTGAGTCTCACAAAAGATAATTGGCTAGGCTTAAAATGTCTTACAAGGGCAGTTAGCCTAGTACTAATCTAGGAACCTATAAGTCAATGAACACCCCCATAAGTAATTTCATAAAAGTAGGAATGGTGTAATGCATAACCATCTCATCTCCATTTGCCCCCTCCATCTTATGTTTTTCAGGTAATACAGACTACACACTTGAATCCTGGCTTATAACACCTGTACAAAACTCACAGGGAGCTGCAGAATAATGATAAAATACCACCCTTTTATAGAACCACATAATCATAGGCAAGTGTTTGGCCTGCATAAAGCCCATTCTGTTTCTTAGACAGGTTTGTTGGGGGAGTCTGTAATATGACCCAGAAAGTGCATGCAGAATGTTTACAACATGCTACATAATGTACAAAATAATTGTGAATTGATGTAGTCCACCGACTCCACCAGTATTACCTGTGGTACCCACCAGAGGTTCCACACCTCCCTCACATGGGTCACCTTTAAGCAGCAGCAGTGGTGAGGACACTGACAACAGCAGGCTGACAGCAGCAACTCCTCAGCAGGCTTAGGTGTGGTACATTGCAGTGCTGTTGAAGCAGCAGCATCTAGTCCACAATTACCCTTGACAAACACGACATGACAGTATAAAGTTACACAAATAAAACTTGGTTCATTCAGTGTAAGATACCATTGTCCTCAGTGGCATGTTTGCTGCAGGTCCCCAATATGCCATGTCACTTTTTCTCCATCTCTTGCACCTGCATGTCTGGGAGTTCCTACCGGGGGGCTTATATGAGGGCTTTCAATATAAGGTATATGCCTAGTATTGTCTCACCATGGAGATGAGTGATGCTATCAATATCACTCACTCTGGTGAGCAGTGCCAGTATTGGAACAGTGACTTTAAGAGGCAACCACCAGACCTTCTCTACCAATGGGAAGAAGAGGTTTGGGAGAGAGGGGAGAGAGACAACCTGAGTACTGCAGTACATATGACTTCCTACTTATTTTTTACAAACTTTGGCCTTATTGCACACATTAAGTAGTTAGCATTGGCCATGGACATGTTGTGTTAATGTTTTTTTCCTGTTTTGTGTCTTTCAGCATCTGATGAGATTTGGGAAAACACTGACTTTCTGGAAGAGGCACATACATCTGTCCAAGCATTATGCAATGTATTTTGAATTGTTGCCATAGCTATGTGTCCCTGCTTCACTGCCCATGTTTGTAATGCTGATAAATAATTTAACCTTTGCATATAGGTTTGCTTTAAGTCTCATATAAAATGTAAATGCAGTTGTAAGTGCACTACTGTCCTTAGTACAGCCTGGTATTCATGATGGCGCCATCACACCTCAGAATGTATTGACTTGTGGTGTAATAATGCAATTAAGACTGCAGATCTGCACTAGGGTAATGTTCCAGTTTGTAAGTTTGTTTTGTTCAAAGCCATGTGCCTTTGTGATCACCATGAAGGTACTGCATACTGCCCTTGTCTGCTGGACATGTCAAACTGCATTAATGCCCATTCCAGTGCCAGTGACTGTGCTAGATTCACCTAGCATCTGGTCATGCAAATACTGGACTGGTGTGTATCACTGCAATTTCTTTTATGTTTTTCAGGATGCAGTACTACCACAGGAATATTATGTCCTTTATGTGCTCCTGTTGGTATTCTGAGGTATGTTATCTGTGTTCTGGGGGCATTCTGTGCTATGCATCCCAGCATTGGCCACATTGCATATGCTACCTCTTCATACATTTCTACTTGTTCAGGGCTGTGCAATTGATCTGCATGATGATTGCACAAGTACAAGGCCCAGGTATTATCCAAACTGAAAAAAAATACCCAGTGGAGATGGTAACCTACACTGTTAATTGCAGTGTTTCTGCCTAGCTTTGATGCTTATTGCCCTCACACCAGTTAACAGTCATACACTGTACCGCTGTCCTACACAGCAGTGACAGAGTACCTCCCCTCTTTTCCCATGCTGTAATCCCCATCATCCTATTAGAGCTGTGCCTCAGGTATGCTGACTTAATTTTTCTTACAACTTACTGATCATTTTTTTAAATCCATTCTCTTCACCTCTGTCATTTTTATTTCATTATTATAGCTTTTATTTTTGTTCTTTCTCCATTTCCATTCATTTTGCAGTTTCAGACACACAGTTGAATGCGGTGCAGCAGCACCCACTACTTCCTGTACATGCCTTGCCACCAACTGCTAGGTTCCCTCCAGTATCAAGGTCAATCTTTCTGCCTGCAGAATGACCAGTTTCATTCCACATAAGGTGACCTGGATGTTTGCTGGTGGTCTATGGTGCTGCTTCTCCTGGGGGGAATGTAAGCTCCTCCTCAAGAAGCATCATCAGGGCGGGTTCCATTGGGTTACCTAACCAGAGCTGGAAAGGCTGGTGAGGACTGTGGTGGACCAATGTTTGGATACCTGGATTGGTACCCTGGGGCACATCCATGTGTGACTTGCAGAGTCAAAGAGCTGCATGGTCTTAACAACCAGACCACCAGTAGATGGGCCTGGCCATGAGGACAGTAATAGAGGTGACTGGCATCTGGTTAGATTCACCACTATGCTGCTTGATAGGACTTACATACCTCACCCTATCCCTAGTTATGTTTTTCCCCTTCCTTGTGTGTCTCTCCATTCCCCAGTTTGTTGTTCAGTCCACCCCATTGTCATTTGTTTTCATTCTGCTTGTATATCTGTTTTGTATTCCCTTTTGTATCAGCACCACTCCTGTCAATTTTTGTCAGTGTTGCATGTTTGTCTCCCCTGCTGCCAACCCTATACTGTTTTTCCTACCCATACCTTTCCTATGCTACACTCTCCATCTACCCTTTAGAAATGGGCACCTGTCCTTTAAAATGTATCCCTTCTTCCCTGGTCCATTGTCCTTCTTTGTGTTTCTCTGTTTGTGCTTTCCCCTTTCTGACTATCCTATCACCCTGCTTTCTTTCAGTTTGTAATACAAACACAGTAGGGACTTTGCTGTTCAACCCATGTATGGCACCTTGATGTACATTATTGTGTGTGAGTATGTTACCAACATGCTACTGGGTTCCAGTCCCATGGCTGGGTATAGTGCAGTCCATATGTCTACACAATGTCTTCTAATTTTGTAAGTGAACATCCTACTTTGTCAGAACTAGCACCAACAGGTCTGCACTAAGTTCCCATTTATTCATATGTACTCTCCCCTGTGGGTCACATTGCGCAACTGCATTTATGTTATTATTTCTGCATAATCCCAGACATGGTGCTTTATTTTGTTCAGAAGCAATATATCATATATTTTCTTTTATTATATTTACACATTGAAACCATATATGTCCCCAAAAAATGTTTACATTGTAGTATATAATTATTCTTGTTATGCCCCTTTTCACCACATGCCCTCCTTTGCTTTGGATAATCACCAATGAGTGAGACATTTCTTAAAGAAAATAGAATGTGGCTTCAGTTGATTCCAATAGTTTAATATGCTTTATACCCATAAACACATTATTGCGGACAGCACTGATTACACTATGGACTGCCTTCTACCATTTAAGATGATAGCACATAAAAGCCACTTCCTCTACTGTACCATAATTGGTACTGAGTTTGTGGTACTCATTGCCATGATTAAGCACATTAGTGTGAGGAAAATAACTTCAGATGAACAAAGTATACAAAATATCTATGTTTTTGTTTAGCTGAAAAGATTTTCTCACATTTAATTTTTGTTTGCACTCTCAACTCTTTGAAATTGTTGTCCCACCATCTGGTAGTCAGAAATGTGACATCCAATTAATTTACACAGTATGCTTTAAAAAAGTTACTAATAACATTTGATAAATGGTACAAACATTCTTCATTTATACTCATCAACCCACACCTACCATGCCACTAACTACATAAATACATAATTCTTTCATCAATTATTTTTCCACATCATGTGGTATATTACATATGGCTGCAGTGGTGCAGCAGTTAGTGTTGTCACATCACAGCAAGACGTTCTCCAGTTCGATTCTCGGCTGGATTGCCTTCTCTATGGAGTCTGCATGTCCTCCCTGTGGTCAAGTGATATTTAAAGACATGCAGGTAGGTGTGTGTGTGAATGGCTGTGTCTTCTTTGAAGCTTGGGCGTCGGGCTGGCACCTCAGCACCATAAAAATCCACTGCTAATCATTAGCAGTTTGGAGTTCTGCTGTGGCAACCCCTAACTGGGAAAAGCCAAAAGACACTATTTTTTTATGTGGTATATTACTATTTTCTTTCAAATATAATTTTAATATCAAGTCTCTGTATGTCATAAACCCTAAACTGCATTAGCAATCTTCTTCTAGGCTGTATTCCTAAGCCTTTAACTATATATGAAATCCATTGCATACAATCACATTTTTGTTTAAACTTAGCCACGGAACAGGCAGACATCTGCCATCCAAAAGTGGTTTATTAGATACATATATATGGTGGATCTTGTTTGAGATGCAGTAACTATTTAAAATGTTGAGACTCATTAATGCAAGTCCTGGAATGTCAAGACTGAAATGACAAAAAATATGGACTTGCATATATTAAGTCTGAGATTGCCAAGTCTTGGAATATTGCCTTTTCTCTGAGATATGTCAGTCTTGGAGTTGGTATACTTAAGCTGGGGAGTGTAGAACACTTGAACTCCTACAAAAATAGTTTAAATTAGAAAAGTAGTGCTTGATATACTCTGCCCCCCCAACATTTTGGGCTCAGCATTGCAAGGCTCGGCATTTCAACAGGGAGCCTTGAGAAGTCCTTATCTGAGATACTTTAAAGCTGAGTGGCTGCACTTAAACATTTGCGGCAATGTGTTTGTTAACCTCAGCATTTGCCTTAACCTTTATACATACAATTGGGCTTTTCTTCTTAAGTAATCCATCTCCTGCAATAACACAAGAAGTGCAGAGTGCCATTTATAAATACATGTTCTGCTTTCCTGCCCCCCTGCTTTTTCTGCAGATCTGCAGCTACAAATCTCTGTCATAATATTTTCCAACTTTGATCCATCAGATCAAGTCTCAGCAGGTATAATATGCACCATTTTCACCGTCATTTGCCATGCTAACTGCCTCATTTGAAGGCAACCTATGTTTCCAATTCATCACTGCAAGAGATGACCTCATAATCCTTTATCTTATCTGCCTGTATCATATTCAACAACTGCAAGTTCTGACAACTATCCATTTGCAGTTCTTTTACAAGAACTCTAATAATTTCTGTAGTTTTATGATCATAAATGTGCTTAGTGTTGTCACCTCACAGCAAGACGTTCTCCAGTTCGATTCTCGGCTGGATTGCCTTGAGACCTGTAATTTTGTGTTTCTATAACATTTACTTCCAGCTCATTGCCATGTTTAGGCAAGATAATCAACATATTGCACACTTTCTCAGCAGCTTCCAAAAAAAAAAAAAAACCAGAAAAAAGTAGAGAAATTTTCCTAGTCTCCTGGACAAATTTCTTCAGTTAGTGCCACTTCAGGTCTTTCCTGAAAATAAGGCATAGGCATAGTGGGACTCCCCCCGATTATGAATGAGTCACCAATTATAACTGGCTTGTTATGCATTTGATACATAGATGCCAAGAAATTCACCTCGAGAGTGAAGTTTGAGAGGTGAATCTTGGCATCTTTGTCAAGAAAAGATAATTAAGGGTTATGATTGGAGACCCAGTCATAATTCAGGCTTTATCCGCTCTGTGTACTACTGGTTACAAGCAAATTAAAAGTGTAAGTGTTTTGTCATCTTTCAAGACAGTAAAACTCTTAACTAGCTCTTTCAGAAAGATAGTGTAACTTAGTCTCTTATGTGTACACTCACCTTCCTTGCCTCTCAACTGTCCAGAATTTTACAGAATGTCCAGATTTCTGCCTCATATGTTTGGTCTGTTGCTCATAAAATCTGTGTTGTTGTGACAAATCACTAAGGATTGAAGTCATGAAATAATGACATACATTTGAGTTTCAGACTGTATCCTTCAGAAAATTCGGGGGAACACAAATCCTGTTATTCTAACAACTTTCCAAATTTATAAGTGAAAGTCATTATTGGCACAGAGAAAAACACATTGTTGCTGCTGTTTGTTGGTCGTTTACTGTCAGATTTTATTGCCTAGTGTGAGATCTGACCTTAAAAAGTCAAGCAAGGGGTGCTTAATCTGTTAAGATTGGGTCTCACACTATAGTAGGACTTAACTCATGTCATTTTCCAGACAGAGTATAATTGCAGTGCTCCATGTACTACAAAAACTTTGAAACCAAGACAGTGATTTTCATTGAAGTGTTGAGCACCATCTACTATGTAATTTTTCCTCAGTGACACTTTTACTTGAATTTACTGCAGTCACTTCATTTAGGCAATGTTTATAAAGATGTGCATATCATGAACACAGAAAAAATGTCAATTGTCATGGTTATATCAAACAAAGAATTATGATTATCTGAACACTAATAGGATGTTCCAGAAGCTTATCACTCATACCTGTACAATATATGTAGCACTATTATCTGTCTCATCCTTTAACTTCCTCTTGCATCCAACAATGAGACCTCTTTAGTCAAAACAACTATTATCTACAACTACTTGATTTCAATCAGTCTTACTTTTTAAATGCCAGTGACATGTCATGACTGCTGTTAGATGGATTATCTTTACACAGATGCCAAAATGTGTTTCTGCATATGTGCAGCTCCACTTATCATGCATATAATAGTATAAAACCAACTTCTTCTTTCACTCTGTACAAGTCAATGGTCCATGAAAGCAGCATAGAAAAGGTTTACTTTGGCTGACAGTTATATTCATCATATGGATCTGCAAAGCTTCCCATTTTATCTTCTGAGTATCAGAGCTACAAACTGAAGCAGATGCTGCAACTCAGTATACATCACTGACATTTTCAGGCCTTTTCTACTACCTTACAGTCTTTCACATAAGTTGGTGCTTCATTCATTTTTTCTGATGACGTGCAAATTGTCTCATATTACTAGTAGGATTACATCCTGTAATGTATTGCATGCCTTACCATTCCCTATTTACTACACATCAAAGTAATGTCTGTGCTGCCATCAGAGGTGTGTGTGTGTGTGTGTGTGTGTGTGTGTGTGTGTGTGTGTGTGTGTGTGTGTGTGTGTGTGTGTGCACATGCGTGTGTGTGTCTCAGCTAGCAATTGAATTATTTGTCCACTGTTACAAGGAATTTCATTTGAAACAAATATATATACCCTTCTGTTACATAACATTTGAATCTGTAAAATCATTATGTTAACAAAGACAAACAAGCATTTGCCAATGGCAAATAGTGGCTGTGATCAATAAAATGAGAAAATAGGAGGCAGAAGGCAAGTAGAAATTAAAGCAGTAATCCTTCATTGTACTAAGGATGCTACACTGTATTAGGTTTATGAGAAGTGGGCAATATCTTTTCCTGTTTTGATCCATTTTTTAATGTTCCTGATTATGAATGTTATGAATTGCACTGCTTAGTAAACCTAGGTACTAAACCGTGCAACAGATATACCACACTGAAATTTTGTTTCCTCTCTATTAAAACGTATTGCTAGACACATTGTTATATTGTATATAAATAACAATGTTACATTCTCTATGTACATAGTGATTGAAATACTGCTACTTTGCAGTTTAATTGTTTCAGTCTTGTCACTTGTTTGGTCAGGATAAAACAGATAAACGTCTGTGGGCTCTGTTCAAGCAGCTTTATTATGTACAAACACATCAGGATTGAGGCTTTATAACTTTAACTTGGATAAACTTATAAATAAACTATCTAGTACACTGATACATGCTCTCTCTCTGGCTGTGCTCTCAAAACGGCACTGAAGTTAGCACATGCTTGCTATTTATCTATTTATATGCACATGCTGACCTTGAAATGCTTTTTAAAGCTACAGCACACACACACACACACACACACACACACACACACACACACACACACACACACACACACACACACACACACACTATTCTACATCCTCCTGCTATGAGAAATGAGTCATGCAATATTGACGATATTAACTGACATGCAATTGATACAAATAATTCTTTGACATGCAATTATACAGAACTAAATACATATTGACAATTATGTCCACGTTGCTGCGCATTTCACACTAGGTCTGGAAATATGACTAAATCATGTGACACAGAAAATAGAATTAGGTCTAGTAACTGGGGACTGCCTCAGCTGAATGTTCAACTTTGGGGACATCAGGAACATCATCAGGAATGGAAGTAGAAGTTAAGACACATTATGCAATAGGAACATTGTCTGGATTGCTCTGAGATCTGGAGTCTGTATCACAGGAGCAATGCTGTGATATCGATTGTGATACGAGAAGAAGATGTCTGCGATTTCTCCTGAACTACACACCCTCAGATTCTATGAAGTAGGATCTCGGCTTGGTACATATACCTCTTACTTGACCAATCCGGTTGAAACCTTTCGCCGTTTGTATCCTCACTGTCTCTCCTTCTTACAATGGATGAAGAAATGTGCTCAATTTATCATAGTTGAACTTCTGGAAATAATGCATTCTGAATAATTGGGCTCTGATTGTACTGGAACTTATAGGCAATGCTTTTCTGGTTTGTCTAGATAGAAGTCTCTGAGCAGGGGAGCCAAGTATACTGCCACATGGTATGTTTCTGGAACTGAGTAAATTCAAAAAGATATCAGTATTATCAGACTTTGACTTCTCTAGTAATTGCTTTGCATGCCATATTCCATGTTCAGCTAGTCCATTTAACTGGGGCTATTCTGGACTACTAGTAACATGTACAAAGCATTCTTTAGCAAATTTTTTAAACAACTGACTGGTAAATTGGGTACCATTGTCAGAAATAACTTTATGTGGACTACCATGGACTGAGAAATGATGTCAACTTGGTGATAACAGCAGTGGATGTTAGGTTAGTTAATAAATCAATCTCAAACTAGTTCGAATAAGTGTCTATCGACACTTAAGTAATGCTGACTGTTCCCCTTGAATATATCAGTGGCTACTTTTGACCAAGGTAGTTCAGGAACTTGACTTTGTTGAGGTGGTTCTTTCTGCAAAGGTGGTTTAGTACTATTGCATATTGAACAAGTACAAAGTACTTTATCAATATATTTTGGTAGAGAAGGCCAAAATACTAGTCCTCTCACCCTTCTTTTGGTAGGATGACCACAATGCAAAATCTGGATATATTCATGTTGTAAGGAAGCAGGAACAACAATTTCAGGACCTTTGAAAATAATGCCATCTTCCATCAACATCTCATCTCTGTAAGGACAATAAGTTTGCATTTCAGGTGGGATTGCTTTGATGGCCATCCAACATTAATGCAATGGTTGAGCTTTTGCAAAACTGGATCAGTCTTCATCAAGTCCCGAGGTAGAAAAATTAGGCACTTCCATGACATCAAAGTGAAAATTCTCTGCATTAAGCTGTTCCACTGTATTTCTAGGTGATCTGGATAAGGTATCAACCAGATAAAAGAAGTTTACCTTTTGTATAGACCATTTTGAAGTTGTACTTTTGCAATTGGAGCATCATTCTTTGTAATCTCGCTGGAGCTGAATGCATAGGCTTCTTTAAAATAGTGACTAGCGGTTGGTGAACAGTTTCAGTCTGAACTCAACCATAAATATAATCATGAAATTTTGAACATGCAAATACTATTGCCAAAAGTTCTTTCTCAATTTGAGCATACTGAATTTCAGTTTAGGTAAGAGTTCTAGATGCATAGGCTACTGGTCAACCCTCTTGAAGAATAACTGCACCAAGACAAAATTTTGAAGCATCACAGGAAAGAGCTACTGGTTTATTGACATCATAGTACCTTAATGTAGGTGGGGTAGCAATTTTCTGCTTAAGGTCTTCAAATGCTCTCTGGTGCTGTTCCAACCAAGACCACGTAACATTTTTGCACATCAGTTCTCTCAAAGGTGCTCACTGAAGTCTGGTATAACTTTACCTAAATAATTGACCATACCAAGGAAACGTTGTAGAGGTTGAACATTATCTGGTGCTGGCATCTAGAATGGCTGCTTGGTCAGATGGGTCTGGTTGTAAGCAAGTGCTAATAAATAAATGACCTACATATATAACTTCTGGTAGTCTGAATTTGCACTTCAGAGGATTGAGCTTCAAGTTCACTTCACATGCTCTGTCTAGAACTCTCCTAAGGCTTCTGTCATGCTTGCTTCACCATTGCCTCTAACCAATAAGTCATCTACTATTATGGTACAATGATAACCTGAAAAAATTTGCTCCATTGCATGCCGAAAGGCTTTACTTGCAGAATTTATTCCAAATGGCAATTTTTGCAAAAGCTCAACCACTTATTTACTAAAAGCGCAACTAAAAACATGCTGGCTATGCCCTTGCAACTCCCACTCTAATATCATCCACCCCATCCAACCACTACCTTTCTTTCCACTCCACTAACTACCTTGATTATAGCAAGCTCAGATGCTCATAAGCCAGTACTTATTATACAGCACGAACTTCTTCTTCTTGTAACATTTGTTAATGTCTGGTATGCACTTCACAGATAAAGATTCTAGTTGTCTACTGATGTACTATGTTCTTCATCTGTAAATATGTTGTAAGTAATTGCTATGTAAATTGTTAATCACTATGTAATCCAATGTAAATACTGTCTGTTTATCTTAACTGTGGAGCTTTTCTCCCCGGGCCTCCGCTGAAAATGGACCTACATCCAGTCGGACACTCCCGATCAACAAATTTAAATAAATAAATAAATAATAAATAAAATGGCATCCTGAGGAATCTATAGCTTCCAAATGGGGTACTGAAAGTAGTCAGTAATGAAGATTTGTGATCAAGTATCACTTGCCAAAATGAAATTTTTGCTTCCAAGACAGAAAAACACAATGGCATTTGGTATTAGGGCTGCAACTTCCTCAACTGTACGCATAGGATGATGAGGTCTCTTTAATGTTTTGTTCAAATCTCTTGGGTCAATACAAATTCTGATTTCATCTGAGCCTTTTTTGTGGGCTGCTACCATGGATGACACCCATTCAGTTGGTTCTGTAACTGGACAAATTACACCTTGCTGCACCATTTTATCCAACTGAGCTTTAACTTTATCCTGCATAGCTATCAGAACTTTTCTTGCTGGTCTGACCACTGGACTGATCTCTGGGTTTAGCTTTATAGAATACACAACTAGAAGTTTGCCTAACTTGTCATCGAAGACATCAGCATACTTTGAGAAAATAGTATCACTGAAGCTGGAACTGCGACATGTGCTTATATGATGAAACTCTTTGGTAAAGGAAAGCAGATTCATTCTTAAACTGTCTCTGAGACCCAATAATGACTGCACAGGTCTTCAGACTATATAAAATAGTAAGCTGTAGCACTTCCTAGCCAAATAACATGAAAGTACCACTGAGTCTTCGGTTTGAATTTCTTCACCTCCATAAGCAACACGTTTCACACAACTGGCCACATTAAGTTGCTCACCAGCTCTCACCTTAGCAAATGTGTCTGCTGGCATAAGATTACACTTTGAACCAGTGTCTACTTTGAGCTTGGTGGATTTACCATTGATGTGGATAGTACAAAACACTTCATTTTTTGCCAATAAATTTACTGCATCAACCTTTTCACCAATTAGTCTACCATCTACATAGAAAGTAGAGTTGCAGCTCTCTATATGATCAACTTGCTTTTCATTGTGACCCTTCTTTATAGCTGTGTGAGGTTTTCTTGATTTACACAACTTTTGAAAATGGATCCATTTTTTACACCAGTGGCATTGCTGACCAAATGCTAAGCACTTTTCTCTTTTAGACTAATGATTGGCACCACAATTGTGACAGTTAACAAGAAAGCTTGATTTGGGTTTTGCTGACTCACCCTTGTACTGCATTGAGCATGTCCTTCTCACTAAACTAGTCTTAGAACTTGCTGGAAAACTACGGGTTTTACCTGCCACACTCTCAGGGGTTACAGCTGCCATGTACTTAGGCCTGCTTTTGCTAGCCATGTGTTGCATGCTGTCTACATTTGCTCTGTAGCCTGATGAAAACCATGCTCTTATTACTTGCAAGCATACTTCTTTGCCTTTCTGTAACTTCATGGATTTGACAAATCTCAATAGCCTTGCTCACTGTTAAATCACTGTCACAAAGCAAAATCTTTTTCACTGCAGGACTATTAATACCACACACAAGCCTGTCCTTTATCAACTCAAATTTTAAATCACCAAACCTACACATTTTAGCTTTGTTTCTCAGGTCAGTAATATAAGCTGCAAAAGTTTCTCCTTGCTTTTGATCTCTTGTGTAAAACAAATGTCTCTCTAATGTAACATTTGTCTGGGGGTTACACATTTCTCTGAATTTGCATTTCAAACACTTGAGGTCTTCCCTTGATTCAGCCTGTACAACAATATGATGGTTTGCCCCTTCTCCTTCATATACTGCTGGCGCATACACAAATGAATGCTCTCTTTCAATGGCCTCTGACCCAGCTAAGTTTAGCAAAATGAATGCTATGGTGCATGCATCTTTGTCAGGATAAGCTGCTTGTATAAAATATTGTACTCTTGCTCAAATATTCTCCAATTCTCACAATATTCTGATCAAATACAAGTGGTCCCAGTCTGCAAAATGCTTCTGCCACATTAACACATACCAGTGAAGGCTTTTGCAAGTATGGGCAAACACACACACATATACATATGCCTGAAATTTATGCGAGGACTTGTAACTATGCCCAATAGCACAACAAGCCTCTGAATAACTGAACTTTGCGAAATAAGCCTCCTGGGCACAAACATTAATTTGAAATCACTGTACTGTAAGAAATCGCCTCAGTGTAAAAAAAACATTTCAAAATAAGTGCACTGTGTAAATAAACTGGGCAGAAGAAGCTTGGAGTAAAAAAACATTTTGAAGTAATTGCACTTTGGGAATAAACCATACACAGCACACTGAAATGTTCTCATAATGGCTGTACTTTGCTAATTATACAGTGAAAGAACACTCTGTACTGGTGGCACTGTGTGAATACAAACACCCAGCACAAGAAATCTTTTGAAATGGCTGTAGTTTTGACTGCACTTAATGAACGTATTGCACTTTGCACATAATAAACTCTTCAGAATAAATCCACAGTAATAAGCACACACTGTAAGCACTTTTACACACTTTGAGATACTTCAAATAATTCTAGTTATGCTCTGAATAGCTTCAATCAATGCAAAACAATAGTTTATGCCAAAACACAGTACTTTGCCAAAAAAAAATGCAGTCATCTTGCTTTATTTATGCTTAATGTGCCCCTTTTGCCCTTTATTATATCTGTTTTGCTTGTTTAATCTTTTCTCATGCCCATTATAATTTTCTTGTGCCTGTTTTACTCTAAACATACTCTTTTTACTTTGAAAATGCTCATTTTACAATTCTGAGGTAATTCTAAGCCCTTATGTGCTTTTCTGATAATCGTTTTATCAAATATTTTAATTTTAAACATTTTGTTTAATTAATAAACTTTTGTGCCTCTTGCTTGCTTAATAATGCATTCTGTGCCCTTGTAATGCTCTGTTTTAACTTTTTAATAAATAAATCATTCCTGCAAGATTTCATTACCTTTGGTTCATTTCTGTAACTTTTTTGTGCTTGGTTCACTTAGTTTACAGTCACTGTTAACTCTGCACCTCATAGCTTTGGAAAACAGTCTCTGAAATCCTGGTTCTGACACCATGTCACTCATCTGGTCAGGATAAAACAGATGAACTTCTGTGGGTTCTGTTCAAGCAGCTTTACTATGTACAAACACATCAGGATTGAGACTTAATAACTTTAATATATATACATACTAGCTATTACACTGATACATGCTCACTGTCTGGCTGCACTCTCAAAATGGCACTGAAGCTAGCACATGCTTGCTAGTTATATGCACATGCTGTCCTGGAAATGCTTCTTAAGCATGCAACACACACACACACACGCACGTACACACACACACACACACACACACACACACACACACACACACACACACACACACACACACACACACACACACACACACACATTATTCTACAAGTATGAAAACATTGCTTTGCTGTTTTGGTTTACTTTCAGAAATAATATGAACAGGACTGACCTGTAAGCAGGACTGCTACAGTACATATGCTCTGGAGATAGCCACTGGCCAGAAGTGTTATCTTATATGAAAAAAAAAATAATGCTCCTGTGTAACACATAACTGTTAACTCGGAGAAGTTTATAATTGAACTGAATCAATTATATATATTTGCAGGAAGGCACAAATGATTACATCAATGAAAATAAATAAACTAATATGGGGATAATGAGTATTTCCTTTTATTTATATGGTTATATTTGGGAAGCAGTTGTACATGGGTGTTGGCACAGCACAACAAAACAATTAACCTTTTTTTTAATTTTATATCTGTAGTCTATAAAGGAAGTTACAGGTGTATGCAAAATAATTTTATATGCATATGAAGACAACTTCAGTAATATTTCATGAAGAAAGGTCAAAGTTAAAATGTGGATTATTTGAATTATAAATAATATGTCAATGTTAAAAATAAGATTTTATGGTGCAGATTAACAATGCCATCTGTTTCCAACATACACATGTAGCTGTTCCATCATAGTCCCTTGTGGCTATAAGACATATTTTGTTGTATAACATTTGTAAACTTACTTTACTTTAATCTGACAGGTGACTGCTCATCGCCCTTTAAATTCCTATATGCCTTTAAATATTGTGCAATGCAGTGTTAGAATGAAGTCAAGTACTTGCTGTTTTATTTTAATCTGTCTCATACTTTCCTAAATTTTGCTGACCACATATATTTACTCTCCCTGCAGTTCACATTCAGTGCAAGTGAATATTAGGTATTGACAACTACTTGTTTTTCAAAAGCAGTTTTATCAAAGTGCGGATAAAAACCTTTATTTTTTAGTTTGTTTAGCACTACCACAAAGACTTCTGCAGAACAATTACCAAAACACCATTTAAGCTGATTTAATATCAGAAAAGCATGCATAAGTATATACACACGTGTATTGCTCTGTTTCCAGAGAAAGGCCTATGCACACTCAATGCAAACAAGGTATGAATCTTGAACTAACAGCAGAAGCCACAACATTGCTGCAGGCTCTTTAGAAAGAAATATGCTTATATGAGTATGCCTTGCTATACCATTACAACTTAGTGTTATCAGCAGAATGCAGGTGATATGAACTGCAACATGAGAATGACTAAAATGTGTAACATGAACAGTTAGTAATTCTTTGCCATGCATGCACATGTTTCTCTGATGTTTTGAATTGTTTATGGGGGGGGTTGGAGATAATGCAAAAGAAAGTCAAATGTCTGAGTGGGAGGCCCTGAAGAAATGCTGAAGGTTCACAAACTGTGCACTAATTTGCTATTTTAAACCTTTCAGTACCTGTACCCGGAGAAAGAAAAGTAGGAGAAGAGACTGTTTTGCGAAAGAAGTGTAGGAACATTCCTATATGCTCCTGCATACCTCATATTAGTTTGAAACAAGTGTCACAGCCATTTCAGATCCTTGGAAGAAGGTAGCCATTTGTTTTATATTGGACAAATCCTAAACTCGGGAACTCACTGAACTTTTCAGTTCTCCCTGTTTTGATAGTTTGTTGGATGCTGATATACAGCGCAATGGTTTAACTACAGTAAAGGCATACCTCTTATAGCTTACTGCATTTCTGCAACCACACAACAAGAAGTATTTCAGGATATATATTGCAAGACTGCAACTTGTGCAGGCATACCTATATAACAGGGTGGTGGATGCAGGGAGAATAGCAAGACATTGGATGTATGCTGTGCCTTAACCTGGTTTTCCTATGCAAATGTGAACCATGGTCTTTCGTCTCATCATTTATCACAAATCACATACAGGCAATGGTGAGTCAAAAAAAATACAACTCCCCCCCCCCAGAATCTCTGAGGTGGAGAAAAGCTCCCCCCAGAACCCTGAAGTTATATATACTAACTCCACATTTGCTCCACAGAGGAGAAAAGCAAAAATACCCAGAAAACTGCACAGCTGGCTCACACAGTATAATACACTGGGATGAAACTCACCATGACATTAAATTCTGAACCTTTATCCACTTAGCCAATGCTGCAATGCAGACACACAGATAAGCCACCTTAAATCTTCACTGGGCTTGGGTATCTCCAGCTATTTCAGTCATTGCTGTCGCTGATAGTCAATTTGTAATTGTGAGTCTTTGGTATTACTTATTTTAGGAGGTACTGCTTCTCTTTCAGGTATAATTTGCAAGGCGTTTTAACTGAACACTAGCTTATAAATTCTTGGAACTAATACAGCACTAGTTGCCATGGAAGGAATACTGTAGGCAGCCACACTGGGTGTCCAAAACTTTCGTCTAGTAGGATTCCAGCTTTTTGAACAGCTTCAATGCAGATTAAAATCAGTTATTACAGTTTCATCATGAGCTCTTCTCCTATACACAATTAAGATACAAAATAATAAAAAAATGTCTGCAACAGAGTGACAGCCCTACTGTTCTGAAGTAGATCTTTTTTTCTAGAAAAAGACAATGTTATATTCTGGAAGAAATACTTTAATTCTGAATTGTAGCTCTGCATCTCCGTTGAGTACAAATGTATATATGTATTTTTCTATATGTAGCGCAAACAACTATAGCTAGAAAAAAAGAGGACATCATTCAGTTACGCCCTATTAGATCTGCCATATTTTGTTTTTACTTTCCTATAAACTAACCTTTGATACTTGTAGTCATTTCTCTTTCTAGTGATGGTCTCTGTTTTCCTAACGCTTCTAATATTAATAATTGTTCATACATGAGTGCGTGAGTAGTGAAATTTGAAATACATGATTGACAAATTGCACTTGAAAAGACTGACAACTGTGCTGTTTCTTAAGGCTGTAAGTATATTAGATGTAGCCATATCCCACCAGTAATTTGTCTTAACCAAAGACTGCCTACATAATGTAGGAAAATGTGATACATTTGATCAAACTCAGTTCATCTGAACTATAATGAATCTATTTTTTTAGTAAGTATGTTATCTTTTCTGTATGTATGTTGGAGCTTTCCCCCCCCCCGGGCCTCTGCTGTAAAAGGACATGTATCCAGTCGGACTATCCCGGTCAACAAATGTAAAATAAAAATAAATAAAATGATCATATAGGTAGTTTCATAAAATTGTATCAAGCCTTCAAGAATACTCATGCCCACCATGAACATCCCTTAACTAATATAGCATACTAAGATCCCAGAATCAACAGGTGTTTAACACTTATAGATCTGAACCTGTTTCTTGCAATGTGATTGTACACCTGTGGTTCGCTTAAATACAGAACAATGATCTAAACATACACAGATATAAAGTGTTCGGATAAATGCCAGAAAGAAATATGCAGTTTCACTGAAAGATAAAATGGTATATAGAGAACTTGCAAAGATGTGCTGGTAAAAAGCAAGGATTACTATATTTTCTTTGCATTGTCACATTCTTTAGGTTGGATTAAAGTGAATGGAAACACAGAAAAGAGTTATGCAATATTTAAAAAAAATTAAAAATTATAAAATAAAAGCTTAAATAACCCAGTTTGGCTGTGTATATTATTTCTTTAGCAACGTGAATAACACATTTAAAAATAAAATTATTTTAAGATGTGCACAGCAGTTCTAAAGAATGGGATTGTAACAATATTTTTTTATTTGACATTTGATAAACTTGCATGTTTTGTATGGTTTGCATATGCATATAATTATTGCACTGTGAAAAAATAAAAAGTAAGACTCTCAAATGACTGTTTCTTTGTACAGCTGAATTCTCAGTTCAAGTCCCATTTAAATTTTAGCAGCATATATAGATATGCATGTGCCCCCCCCCACCCACACACACACACACACATATAGATGCACCAAAGCTCAATCATCACTGTTCTGACATGTTGACTAAGTTAATGGCTAATGTAACTGATTAGAAAACTCACATTTTAAATGGCGTGTGATGACTCAAGGAAAAACAGAGCCAGGTGTTACTGTTTTAAGTACCATGGCAACAAAAGCATAAAAACAGTACGCATATTAGTAAACTTAGGTTATTAGACAAGATCTGTGGTTGAGAATACCCTGTGATCTTTTCAAATTACAGCAACAAGTCATTTGTTAGAAGTCCAGCACATAATTCATGATGGATGGCTCACCCTGTGTGTCATCTTGATAGAAATAGCACCTTTTACATTAAGCAGAGCAGAATGATTTGCTAGGTAGACTCTGAATTCCTACACAGCTTTATTAGGAGACGTATCTTCATCAAAGGAATGAAAAAACTCTCTTCAATTCTGCATGATGGACTACTTCAGCTTTGTTTTGCTGGTTGTGCAGAGAATTCTGAATCCTAAGGCTGCCATGAAATGGAGGTTCGAAATGAAATTTATTTGCTTGCTGACCGAGCAGCTCCTGTTTTGCTGTAGTTGTGTTAAGACCTTCACTGTTTATTCAGAATGTAGTGAATTTTGTTTCTATGAAATGTAATAAAATCATTCATAGACTAATTAAGGTAAACCTATATGAAGGGGATAGCTACAGCATTATCATTACACTTATCTGCATGTTACTGAGATTAATGCATATGTATCATGAGTTCAGATCCAAAAATCCAGCATACTGCTTTTATAGCTTATTTTGCTTGCCTCTTAATCTACTTTTTAGCACTTGAGGAGTTTCTTCTTAGAACATCTGTCCTTGCTAGTCTCTTACTCCTGGTACAGTCATCATGTTGTATTAGTCCATCATTTGTTATGTGTGCCTAGTCATTGCTGTAAATCACAGTTGTTATAATGGTGAGAAAGTAAAACTTGATGATGACCAGCCCAGCAGACAAGTCTTCTGTTGACCTTTATGCACAATGTCAGTAACAATATGAATGCATTTCCTGGCACAGGTTTCTTGTCTTCATGTTTCTTGTGCCTTATGATTATACTGAATGGTGGAGAACACTATCCTATGTGGCATTATGATATAACGTCAAATAAAGTGTGATATAACTTCAAGGGTCCTTGTTGTCGTTCTTTCCTTAACTTGGAGCATATGACTGGCAATCAGTTAACCATCTGCTTATTAAGCCATATATAAACTGATTATGGTTTCAATTTAAAACAAAAGCAGACACCAGAGAACAGATATTCCACTATATAATGAAAAAATAATAAATAAAACAATGATAAAATTAGAGGAACAAACCACAGCACGAGGAGCATCCTATCCCAATAAATATCTAACAATAATTGCTACTTATATTCCTCCTTGCAATAACCCTAACATAGTCAAGGACATTCTTCATGGGATATCTTTAACATTCTTACAAGAAACCATCATAATCTGTGACTTCAGCAGTGACTGGTACTCTTACAACTCTGATAAGCCCACTAATTTCATTAACCTACATGGCTTTACCCAGGTTATACAAACTGCAACAAGAACAGACAAAGCCATCAAAAGGCAATAAATACTAGATTGGATCCTAACTAACAAACCTTCTCTAGCCTTCTAATTAGGCTGTTTCCCCGACAGCATCAGTGATCATTTCTCTACATACTTATTTAGACATTATCTTAATCCCCCAGACATACCTCCTACCATCAAATTTGCAAAAAAAAACTTTAATGCTTAAGTATTTAACTCAGTCTTACAAGTCTGTGACTGGACCCCTCTCAAAACCTTTCCCCTTGGTACTGCTGTGTACTATTCTAATGCCACCTTCCTTGACACACTAAATAGGCTAGCACCCTGCAGAACTACTAGATAATAGATATGCATGTAAATTATTAGGGAGTTCTACAAATATGGTGCATATATTTGTAGGCTATAATGTGATTAATGAAGCCCAGTTGTTCATAGGAGGTTGCTAGGCTAGAGGCCATGTTAAACCTGAGTTGCCTCAATTGTCCTTGGTTAGATGGACATAATTTGCAGAGCAAGTCTATGATAAACACTGACTACCCCCTGTCCATCAGTGACATGGGTGCTATCCCCAGGGGTGAATTTGCAGTTTTTAATCCCTTTGTCCAGGTTGAGCTTGAATAGGGAGCTCTGCTTCACATGAATTGAAAGTTTATTCCAGAGTGGCAACAATCTCTTGGAGATATATAAAGCACAGGTAGAGGTATTGATGAGATTTGAACTCATGACTCCTGGCTTATAAGGCCATTGCTTTAACACCTGAGCTACAAGGCCACATAATATAACCAGGGAAGTAAGACTACCTGCCCTTGTGGGCTGTTTTAAGCCTACACAATTTCCCTCAGTAAGAGGCAAATCCTGTACCTCTCATCTGTGAGGTAAACACCTTATCCATCATGCCAACTCCAAGTGTTAGCAACCACAGAAGCATATATTATATTCATTTGTTGTGAGGGCTTCTGGCATTGGAAAAGCTTATTTATAGCTGGCTAGGACATGTGCATAGGTCTGAGGCCTAAGAACTGCATTTATCTTCCCTGGTGAAAGCTTATGGATGATAGTTAAACTGTCTGTAAAAGCATAGCTCTCAACCTCTTAGCACAAAAAATCTGGACCAAGCCAAAAAAAAAAATAGGGGGGGGTGGGTAAAGCCCCAAAAATAGGGACAAATTTTAAATATTGATCTTATAAACTTAGAAAGTCACCAGAATAAAATGGGTAACAGTAGAGGTAAGGAAGTTTTTATTTCTTCCATTGTTGTGTGATATTAGAGACAGTATATTTAGAGACATGAAGGTGAGGAGGCTTCTCCATGCAGAAATTTTTTTTCTGTAATGGGTTACATGCAAGTGATCTAATGCAAAGTGGCTGAAGCACTTGCAAGTCATACACTACAAGGTCCAGCACATCTGATTGAATGTGCTGCACTGGACGTGGCAGACTTCTGGCCCAGTGTTAAAGCTCATCCTGGAGTTGTAGGAAGCTTGAGGAGTATGAAATTGTGAATGCACCCCCTGTTAAACCCATGTTAAAGCCTGTCCAGGAGTTTTGAACACATGATTTTATGTGGTAAGAATTTGCCTCTTTAAGGAAAGGACATGTACACGTTTCTTTTGAAATAAATCTAAGGACATTTGCAGTAAACTGTGAAGTTATATAATAAAGTGACATTTGGGAAGTCAAAACATGTTGTGTTTTTACTATGTCAGTTGATATCACAGGCACTCATGTCAGCTCCTTTTACACACAGTATGTCACAGATGAACATCCCCATAAAAATACAGTGCACCTAATATAACTGATGCAGTCACATAAAATGTGCTTAATAATACAGTGCACCTAATAAAACTGATGCAGTCACATAAAATGTGCATAAACAAAAAGACTGGAGGATGCTTTATTCACACACATCAAACACCCAGCCTCTGCCCCACCCATGCAGGCACACACACACACACACACACACACACACACACACACACACACACACACACACATATATATATATATATATATATATATATATATATATATATATATATATATATTTATATATATATATATTTTTTTACACAAACACAAATACAAAGAGTGAAAGGCAGAAGACCAGTAGCTATTTTCATCTCTAAACATACAAATCAAAACAAAATATAAAGGTCATATTCAGTATAAGTAAATGGAATGGAATTAAAAAGGTAAAGCAAAGGCATACAGTTAAAAAAGGCAAAGCCCAGAGAGATAAAGTATTTACAAGCAGCTGTCAATTCTAATGATATCACCCGCTAGCATACCTCTCACCTTCTTAGTGCCTGAACTCTGAACAAAGCCAAATATAATTGGGGGGAAAGGACCCAAAATCAGGGACATATTTTAAATATTGCTCTTAGAAAATTGCTAAAATAACAGCTTTAGCACTATCATGGATTTTCTCTGAAATTCAAATGCCTCTCATTATTTAGTGACGTTGATCCTCAATGATGTGCCAGAAACTCATACATTTTATGAGGAATAGACCAAAATATGAGGCAAAATACTGGACATTCTGAGAAATTCTGGATGGATTAGAGGTATGCCTACTGATTAGAAGCAAATGTATCTGTGGTTTCTACACAGACAATTCATTTTTTTTTCATTTTGCTAGCTGATCCATAAAACAATTTTATGTTCTTACTGATATCCTACATAGAAAAAAGCTCGAAGATAAAATTGCAGTTTAAATAATTACATCTTAAAGATTGTAAAATAACTTGTTGACCAGCCAGCATAGTCAAGTCCTGTTCCCTAGAATTCCTTGCCAGATGATGATCTCCAGAAGGAGCATGAACAAAATTCAATGAGCAGCTTTGGAAAATAACAATAATAATATTCATGTCCATGTATTAACCCGGCAAACCCATTGGACACACACTGCCTTTTTAGGGATGACCTGAGAGCAATGTTTGGTTAAATGACTTGCTCAAGGTCATGCAGTAGGTAAACAAAGGCTGCAGGAATCAAACCCTACACCATAGAAACTACAGCTCAGAGTCTTAACCTTCTGTGTGGAAACATGCATGAATGGGCATACCTTCGTTGAAGGTTGTGCATCAAGGCCGGCAACTCGGCACGTAAAAATCTACTACCAATCATTAGTGGACCAGAGTTCTGCTGTGGCGACCCCTAACTGGGAAAAGCCGAAAGACACAACAACAACCAATACATGTAACTCCATACGAATTGCAGAAGGAGTCATTACTGGGCATGTTGTGGGTGCTGCAAAGAGCACTTCTGGCTGACATCAAAGATTGAAACAATACTAATTTCATGAACTTTAATTATACTTTGACTTAGGAATGGGGT
This sequence comes from Protopterus annectens, assembly GCF_019279795.1. NCBI lineage: Eukaryota > Metazoa > Chordata > Ceratodontiformes > Protopteridae > Protopterus > Protopterus annectens. Next base: position 1,483,587,395 of record NC_056725.1, on the reverse strand, counting down.
CCATTCCCATCATGGTGTTAGAAACCCAAAAGACCTGGGGGACTTAAAAGAGAGAAAAGCATGTAAAGGATATCTACAAAAGTGCTGCACAACCTCAATGCTTCTCTGTTTTTTAAAACTTTGTAGTCAAGGTTGATAACACTCAAAGTTTTAATATTGTATGATCACTCAAAATTATTATTCCAAGGATAAAAATCTAAAGAGGTATATTCCAGGGTGACTCTCTGTCACCCCTGCTCTTTTGCCTTGCTCTTAACACATTAAGCTGTCTATTTAACAGATTAGGTCATGGATATAATTTGGCTCCCAGAAAGCAACAAAATGTAAAGACTTCTCATCTTCTCTTTGTCGACAATTTCAAACTGTATAGCTCATCAGATAAGGAACTGAAAGAACAACTGCAAGTAGTCAAAACTTTTTCAGATGATATAAGAATGTCATTTGGTCTTGATAAATGTGCAAAAGCAACCTTTTAAGCAGGAAAACTGCAGCACCAAGAAAACATCAGCCTGGGACAGGAATGTGATATAAAAGAACCTGAGCAAGAGGGAGTGTATACATATTTGGGAAGTGATGAAGGATCAACAAAAGACATGAACAAATGGAAATAAAAGTCACTAAGGAATATTTTAGAAGACTTAAATTGATCTCGAAAACAGTGTGGATGTCTAGGAACAAAGTTCAAGCTATATACTCATTTTCTCTTCTGTCCTTACTTACAGTTTTGGAGTGATTGACTGGCCCCAAAATGTGTTGGATAGATTAGACAGGAAAACAAGAAGGATACTTCATGCTCATCAAATTATTTATAAAAATCAGTGCAAATCAAGATTATATATTCCCAGTTCCAAAGGAGGTATGAGCCTCCTTGAAATTGATTATATGTATAGATCTGCAATCATGGGACTGCATACATATCTGCGGACATCACAAGATCCAAACATAGTGAAGTTTTGAAACACGAGGAGAATAAACCTAAGATGACTTCCCTACTTAGTCTAGCAGAAGCATATCAGCATCAAGCTGGAAAGGAAATCAAACCAGAAGAAGTAGATAAAAATCAGGCAGCAACTAACTGTGCCAAAAAACAAAAGAAAGAATATAAGATGAAGGATGAGAAGAGAAAGCAAGAAATGTGGAAAATGCATAAATATAGTTGCAAGTATAGAAAACTCCTGGAACAACCTTATGTTGATCAAGATCGAATGCAGGAATAGTTAAGAAGAGGCAAATTCAAACCAAAACGTGAAAGGTTAATACTGGCAGCCCGAGACAGTGGACTACATACACGCTGGTTTACAAAGTCCATTAAACATGTGGGAGAAATAGACAAATGTAGGTTTTGTAAAACAGAGTTAGAAACAGTTGCACATCTTGTTGCTGGTTGTGACATACCGATGGCAGAAGGACTGTATTCTAAAAGGCATAATAATGTGGCAAGACTGTTGCACTGGGGATTGTGCAAATATTATAATATTGAAGTAGCTGAAAAACACTGGAAAGATGAGCCACAAAGAATCATAGCAAATGATGAAGTTTACATCACATGGGATCACAGATTACCAACAAGTCAAAAGATAGATGCAAAAAATAGATATAATGGTCCACAAAAAGAAGACAGAATTAGCATTGATGACTAAGTTTTAATATTGTATGATCACTCAAAATAGTCCAAAGAATACTAAAAGAAACCATAAAACACAAAATGCCAAGTCTAACACTGAGCATGTGGAAACCCTGTGATAACTGATTACTCACAAATGTGCATTGACCCATAACATTTAGGAGACTTAGGGTTGTGTTCAGTCATTACACAGATGCATTAAGGCTATCTGTGCTGTCGTGAATGAGCTCAGCTAAGTGTCAGTTCAAAGAGGTTACTTTGCTAAAATGTGATGGCCACAAATAAGCATAAGCAAATGAATGCATAATGAGATGCAAATGAGGAATGGTGCAACCTAGCGTCTTCCTTCCCCTAGTCCCTACCATTGTCACATATTCATAATAATGCCATTTTTCATCTTCAGTGACACTCAGAAATCTTGAAGTAAAGACATATGTATGTTCAGCCAACACATCCTTACCAATTCAGTACTTCACAATTAAAACACATATGTACGCACAATCATTAGATGACATCAAATAAAATGATTTTTTTCAGTGATCACTAATCATTTCCACTACTGCTGTTATGATTGTTGACTTACAAATGACAGCTTTACACTGTTCATCGAAGCCATAGTAATATGCCAGTCATATCAGTAAGATAACATTTCTTCAAGGCAACTCACTCATTTTATATAACTTTGAAGTGTTTTATATTAAATTACAATATTTTTATTATTTTTCTTACTTTAAAAAGTTGAAGTTTCCCAAGTCATTTTGGTGCCTATCTTGAGCAATTGCAAGTGAACATGGCAGTGTTAAACTATTTCACACAAATCCTGGTCCATTTACACATTTTGTATGAAAACTGGGTCCTTTTACATTTATTTTTCTGAATTGCAGTAATGTGGGAATGTGTATGGCCACGTATGCATGTAATTTGTTCTTGGCTTCTTTATGAACCCAGCCTTGGGTTCACATGAACACACCAGAGACAGTGGTGGAGTCTGCGGCAGTCTTCAGCAATCCCAGCATGCCACAGGAACATGCAGATAGCCTCAGATATGCTCAAATAGGAATATATTTAGAAAAAAAAACAACATGGAGTCATATATTTGAGAGTTTGCACAACATGAAGTGTAATCTCTGCCCATCTAATATAATCTGGCACACCTTTTCACCTTAAACCATTTAATATTTAATAAACGTTGGTAATCAAACACATAGGAATTTTGTTTCTGCACCCCCACATTCGGAAAAAAGGTAGCTAAGGCAATGCCCATCAATTGTAAGTAATACAAAGAAAAATGATGATTGCATACTTATTTATCCACCATATAAATGAAACATGAAGGTATTCCTTAACAAAAAAAATGTATGTGGCATAACCTTTTTAGTTAAACCAAACTTGTCAATAATAACAGTACCTGGTTAGCTGTAAGGGTGTAGTCAGAAAATTCTTTTTTGTGCTCACGGTCACTTGTTGCTGTTCCCAGCCCACCTAGTATTACTAAATGTGTATAATCTCATGAAATGATGCCCCCCAACACTTAATAATGCGTGCATCATTTTCATCCGCTCCCTTTATTCCTGCTAAAGATTTTGTTGTTTTGTATTAGCAACTCTCTGAGTAAGCAAGGCATCAATTTAGATGATCACAGACATAACACGTCCTGAAAAAGACACAGTTTTCTATGTGATGTTCAGAAAACTGTACTCTGTAGCATACAAACAGCATACCTGTCTACACCCTTGGTAATTGGGTTTGGTTAAAGTAATGTCACACTCCAGAGGGCGTGGTTCTAAACCTGTAAACCACGGGCCTCCTCATACTGTCTTCATTTTTGTTCTGGCACTTTGAATGATGGCAGAACTTGTGAAAGCAAAGGCTGTGCTCCATACTAATCAGATAAGGAGACCGTGATAACGGTATACCTTCTTAGGGAGTTTGATCTGGATAAGATCCAGCTGTGCACACATTGTTCTGACTGGAAAAGGATTGGGATCTGGCAGGATACCTGACACGGATCACCCCTTCCAGCCAACAGTGCCACCCAGGTATGATGACCTGAGAGGTGTAGGCCTGACTAGGTGGCTGTGTGGATTGACCAGGTAGTGGTGAGAAGGACAGAGTACTATAGTAAATATTTTTTGATCATATCAGACATAGGTTTTAAAAAATAAAATATAAGAAGGTTGCATTATTGAAGGTGTTTGATAGAAAAATATGTATAACTGCAAATATGTATCTGTAATGTTATCATAATAATCCAAAAGAAAGCATAAACATCTGTTTACAGAACTGTTTCTATATACAATATACAGTATTCAGCTCTTATTTCATAGATAGTAGAGCATCTCTAACCAAGGATTCCACAACATCTAATCCTAATCCTACCCAACAGGCACTTATCACCACATCTACTTTCACCTTCAAACCTGTGTCCACATCCTATAAAAAACTATTCTTAAACAAACTTAAACCATGCTCTGCTTCAGCTGATGATCTTCCAAGCAAGTACTTTAAAACAACAACTGATAACATTGCCTGTTCTGTCTCAGTCCTTATAAATAGGCCATTCCAGGAATCCCACATTCCTTCTGTTTGGAAAACGTCACACATTATCCCTCATCATAAAGGAAAAAAATCAACAGACATTAACAATTTTAGACCTATAACAATCTTATCCCCTTTGTAAAATACTTGAAAAATGTATTCAAAAACAATTGTTAAACTATCTGTTTCAGAAAGAACACATCTCCCCTATACAACATGGCTTTAGTCCTTCCCGTAGTACTAACACTGCACTTCTAACTTATATAGATACTGTCAATAAAGCTAGAAATAACAGCAAACTAGGCTTTTCCTTATTTTCAGACTTGTCTAAAGCATTTGAAACAGTTATCACAGCAAACTTCTACTTCAGATGTCATCATTAGGTCTCTCTCATCCCATTCTTCTATGGTTCAAAAGCCACCTGTCCAATAGGTATCAGTCAGTAAAATTCCACTCCACCCTCTCTCTGTACTTCTCAGTCACCACCAGAGAAACACAAATCAGTAGGCAAAATGTTTAACATCTTTACCTCTCATGCACAAGGTACAAGGTTCGATCCTGACCTCTGGCCAATGCCTGTTTGAAGTTTGCATGTTCTCCCTGTATCTCTGTTGGGTTCCTCCCACCTCTGAAAAGCATGCTGAATGTTTCCATCTGAGACTCATCAATGAACAGAGCTGTGGGCAGCAGCACAGACTATACATGGTGCCCTATTGGGAAAAGAGTTGTACAGACCACCTGCTTTGAGCATGGACTATGAAGTGCAATATCCTCAAGATAGGAGAAAACGAATCACAGACTGTATGCTGTGTCAGGGGTAGCCAATCGATGCTGTACAAATATGATTCTAGGTGATTTGGTCATGCTGACTAATGTTTTCAAATGGGCATGGATTTTTGCTGGTGATAAGTGGGTTGAGGATCTAGCCTACTCTGACCTACACCCTAGGGACCCATGCTAATAGTGGGAGGGGTGTATGTACACCTATTGGTCAGTGTGTGCCTGCCATAAAAGCCCAGTAGCCCTGAGTCAATAACTTACTGGCCAGTCAGTGTCTAGTTTCCTAGCCTGGGTTACCTGGGATAGCTCTGTTGAGCAAAAGCTGGATGTAAAACCAATCAACCTGCCGAACATGAAACGAGAATTCAATTACAGAATGCAGCTTGGAAGTGAATGACATGATGATATGTTGGAGGCTGGACATCCTATGTATCCAAGAGACAAGATAGAAGGGTAGTGCAGTGAAGCCCTTGGTTTGGAATCCAGAGTCTAATACTCAGGAGGAGGACAGTCTAGAAATGGTGCCAGAATTCTAGTGAGAGACAGGCTTCAGAAGGCAGTGAGGGATGTCATCAGAATTAATGACAGACTCATGGCAATCAGATTCCAGTGTAATGACAGGTCAGTATTCATAACTTCAGCCTATGCCCTACAGCAGGGTTGTGATATTGAGGAAAAGAGTGCATTCAGACAGCAGTCACATGACCTACTAGATAAAGCAGGACAGCATGAATTGGTGTTGATAATGGGTGACTTGAATGCACTTATCGGGGCAGACAGAACAAGATATGAGAACTACCTGGGTCCACATTGGTAGGCAACTCAAATAAAGAAGGAGAGGCCATTTTAGACTTCTATCTGGAAAGTGGATTGACAGTAGCCAACACATGGTTCATTAAGAGAGACAGTTACAAGATCACATACAAGAGTGGCCAACATGCAACTCAGATAGACTTCTTTCTACTAGGGAAAAGGCATTAGGATAGAATCAATGATTGCCAAGTCATCCCTAGTGAAACAGTCAGCCCACAGCATAAACCACTTGTTGCCACACTCAGCTGCAAGCAGTGGTCAGAGAAGGTTCTAAGATTAACAGAGACCAGGCTGAAGACCTGGAAGATGACTGGAGAGAAAGTACAACAGTTCAAGGAATTACTCAGGGCTCCAGTGCCCCAAGTAGAGGAGGAAACAGATGGAGTTGAAGAGTGGCAGTGTCTCAAAACAGCACATGTGAGGACTTTAGAACAGATATGTGGCCAAGCCAGGTATGGAAATAAGTTACATGAAAATAGCTGGTGGTGGAATGTGAGGTCCAGGAAGCCTTCAAAAGAATGAAGGAGCACAGGAAAAAGAGGGAGATAGAAAAGACCCACCAGGCTAAGAAGGAATACTGGTTGGCTAACAAAGAAGCTAAGAAGCACTTTACCAGTTTCTGGAAAGTGACTTAGTAGGTGGTATAAATAAACTATGTCAGGTTGCAAGGTGAAGTCAGAAAGATAAAGGAGATAGTCAGACACCCTTTATAAGGGATGCCAGCAAAAACATGCTCACCAGTCCACAGGACATCAAAGTCAGATGGAAGGAGTATTTCTAGCAGCTTCTGAATGAAGAAAACCCCACAGAAGCTGTACTGACCCAGACACAGCCTACAATGAGAGAGGAAATGAAGCCCACCCTAGAAGAAGTAAGAACAGCACTAAGGAAAATGGAGTCAGGGAAAGCAGAAGGCTCAGATGGTGTCACAGCAGATATGATAAAGATGCTGGGTGAGATAGGGGAGAAATGGCTCCTGGGGGTACTTATAGCTGTGTGGGGAGAAAGGCATATCCCAGATGACTAGAGAATAAGCATACTCATGCCAATGTACAGGAACAAAGGGGGCATCAAACCCCTTTCACATTGCAGGAAAGTTCTGGAGAGGATGATTGATAAACGGATGTGCAGAGTAGTAAAAAGCAAGATGGGAGATGAGCAGTTTGGATTCAGATCTGGATGCAGCACAACTGACCTGATGTTTGCTGTGAGACAGATAGTTGAAAAGAAGCTAGAGACGAGGAAAAAGTCTAACTGGGCATTCCTAGATTTGGAGAAAGCATAAAACAAGGTCCCATGAAAGCTGATTTGGACAGTATTGCAATGGTTTGAAGTTCCAGAAACATTGGTAGAATTAGTGCAGGCTATGTGCGAGGACCCAGTGACTCAAGTACAAACAGAGTTTGATCTCACAGAGTAGGTCCCGGTGGGACTGGGTGTGCACTAAGGTTCAGCGCTAAGCCCATTGTTGTTCTACTGGTGATGGACTACATTAGCGAACAGGTCAGAGGGGACAGATCAACAAAGTTGTTGTATGCAGACAATGTGGCGTTACAGGCAGACTCTGAGCAAGAACCTCAGCAAAGGATAGAGGAATAGAATGCAAAAGTGAAGGCAGATGGGATGAAACTAAGCACAGATAAGGCAGCAGCAAACTGGGGAAATGAGAAGAAGCTGAGAATTGAGATAGAAGGGAAGGTAGTGGAACAGGTTAATAGCTTCAAGTATTTGGGAGGGGTGGTTAAGGAGAAGGGAAGTCTGAATGAAGAGATCAAAGCTAGAATCAGAGGGGCTGCAGCCAACTGGTATAGAGTCTCAGGTGTAGTAAATGACAGAAGAATGCCAAAGAAGCTGAAAAGTAAGGTGTACAAGACAGTGGTGTAACCAGTACTACTGTATGGTACTGAAACCTGGGCAGTAAAGGCAGAGCAGATGAAGAAGCTAGAGGTGATGTAAATGAAGTGCCTGAGAAGGGTGGTAGGATGTACTCTGTGGGACAGATGAAGAAATGAGGACATAAGAGCAGAAGCCAAAGTAGATTCAATTGCAGAAAAGATCAAAAAGAACAGATTACAGTGGTTTGGGCATATGCAGAAAAGCAGAAGACAATCTGGTGAAGAAGATTTGGATCAGACAGGATGAAGATAAGTGGAAACAAAGACATCCAGCAAAGAGGTGGATGGACTGTATGAGAGAAGATCTGTGACAGTCAAGCATGAGCGTCGAAGAAGGCAGGAGTGTGGCATTGTACAGAGAGATGGTGACAGTTAACACGATACCCTGACCCCATGCAGAAAATGGGAAAAAGGCGTTTGATGATGATAATGATGATGATGATGATGATGATGACCAGTGTACCATAAGGCTCTGTCCTTGGTCCCCTCTTCTTTAAGAGTCTCACCAATACCCTTCACTCATCCACACAACAAGCCTCCCTAATACAATACACAGATGACACCACACTCATTTGCACAACTGACAACATGGCACACCTCCAAAAAATTACTCAGGAAGCTTTAACAGCCACTGAAACATGGTTTTGTAGCTTATAACTCATGCTCAACCATATATATATATATATATATATATATATATATATATATATATATGTGTGTGTGTGTGTGTGTGTGTGTGTGTGTGTATGTGTGTGTGTGTGTGTGTGTGTATGTATCTAAAACATACTACTACTTTTTTCCCCAAATCCTCTCTCATGAAAAAATAAATTTTAAAGTCCTCTCTTTCTTGGTAATACAACAATTTAACTCATTCACTCCACTGAAGCTCAGAAAGTTTGCAATGGGCGGAGCCTAAGCCTTTTGATAGATTCAAATGATGTCCTCACATTTCAAACAAATGTTCATATCTCTGGAACCATAAGGGGTTTTGAAAGAAGTATAAACTGCAAAACCTTCAGGACAAACTATTTTTATAGTGGTAGTATTCTTTAGGTTCTAGGTCTTAAACTGAATTTTATAAGTCTAAACACAGTAGCTATTACGTTTGTAATATTTTGTAAACAACTTACAATATCTCAACAACCACTCAAGTTACACACATACTGTCACAGCAACATTTTCTTCTTCTAGCTAAGAGCTTTCATAAGAGGCTAAGGAGTTCTCTCTGTGTTACTTGGTTGTTGAGATATTTAGAAAAATGTGAAAATGATATCTATATAAATTAATATAATAAAAACAACAGCTAATATATCTTTACCTGCACTAGACAGAGGTCAAATATTAATTGAGTTGAGTTTGCTATTGTGTAAACTTTAAGATGAAATCTTTTAAAACCTTGTACATAGCATGCTTTTGGAATTATTGATGCAAATATGAACAAGCAATATTTGATGCCTAGAAGCGTCAGTAGGAGTTAACTGTAGATGTACCTGGAGGCGTCACTCGGATAAGTAAGTTCTCGTAGCAAATTATTAGGGATGATAGAGGATGATAATCTTAAATTTGACCTGCATATACAAAATTGCAGAAGAAAATCTAATCTAAAACTAGGGATGCTTTACAGAGCCAAAAACGTTCTCACCAGCATAACTCAAGCTACACTTGCCACTACTCATTTCCTCCCCACACTTCTATGGTGCATTTCATCTTTACTAAACTTCAGGCATCACAAAAATGAAAACTTGAACAATGCTACAACAATGTTGCTAAATTTGCAGCAAATACCCTTTCAGAATCCAGTACTGTATAGCACTTAAAAGTCCAAATTGGTTAGAGCTACCCCATCAACTAACTTATACATAGCTTCTTACTACTTATAAAACCATGCAAAATCCATCTACGTGTCCAACAGTAAATACCATTCTACACAACTATGTTCCTAATCGGTTATTATGGCCCAGTGACCAAAAAATCCTATCTGTCCCCAAACCTATCAGATCTGCTAGGCATTGTCTGTACTCATATCATGTAGCTAAAGCTTGGAACTCCTTATCTCGCTCCATCAGGTCAGTACCCACCCATCCTTCCAAACCATTCTGAAAGACTTAGTCAAAAGCTGGCTCTGTTCTTGCTCAACACCAGGAGAAACTATATCCCTAAATGTGAACAAATACCTATTCAAACCTTTACACCTCCTTACTCTCACATCTTCACTCACTTCCTTTCTTTTGTCAGTTTCTCTCCCCCTAGCTTTCTCTTTAAATATACCATAAGCTTGGTTTTCTCTCACTTTGTATTGCAATTTATGTTTCTATTATACTAACTTACCTTTAATTTTTCTATAAAATGGCTAAAGTTTCTCAAAATAATAAATCATTGTCATATAACTTGTATCTATTCTTAGCATCTAATCTGGTATAATTATTTAAACTGTAGTTTTTTGTATTATTTTTAAAAATTGTAAAATTATTGTTCTTAAAATGTTTTGTAATACTTTGAAGCTTTGAAGCGTGATTGTTGTGAATAAAAGAAACTGCTGGTTAAGTGCTGGTTATTGTGTTTCTTCATACTTTGAAGCTTTTCTCCCCGGGCATCCACTGAAAATGAGCTCCTACCCAGTTGGACTTTCTGGGTAATTAAATGCCAGTAAATAAATAAATAAATGATAATAAATAAATATGCTTAGAATTCTTAAGGAAGGGAACTATCAAAGCACCTACTTTTGTACCACTAAGGAAATGAAAACTTCCATTAATTGCTACGTTTTTCTGTTTGTGAACACCTTCTAGCTGAAGACAGCTCATGGACTGTTACATGCAAAGCATAAAGTTTGAAAACATCATCCACCAAATGTGTTTACAACTTGCTGCAATGGAAAGACTGCCACAGTATGAACATTCAGTTAGTTAAACAAATGCATAGTAAGTAAGTACTGCAGTGAATGGAATGCCTTGCAAATAAAATCCTAGTCATGCAAGTAATAGTAGCAAAAAACATGAAATACAGGTAAAAAACAATTGTCTTATGTCTTCTCTTTGTAGCTAGGATGAAATCACCTACAACTGCTACAGCAGGAAGGAACAGCTATACTTGTTGAAACCACTGGTAAGCATGAATAAAGTAGTAAACAGTATTCCTTTTTAGCTGATTTCAATAATATTTAGGGAAATAATTTATAAAGCATGGTAACTGAACCACTAGAGTGCATTTAATACATTACTGCAACCAAGTGTGAGAGATATATTAGTATGTAAGTGCAGCATTCTGTCTTTAACTTATTTTTATGAGATGTAAGTATTTATACAGGGTGCTTGCAATACAATATTGCTAATATGCATTTAAGGAACAAATATGAGTTGCATGTTTGTGTAGTAGACTGCAACATGTAAACCGCACCAGAGCAATATATTCGCCTGCCAAGTACACAAAAGCACATACCATAAAACGTCATCCAAAGTCTGCATAAGCACTTCCTGTACATTCTGTTTTACTTCAATAAAGATTTACAAAAATAAAAAAAAAAATGTAGACCTTCCACCCTTTACCCCCTTAGCTCTCTCTGGCCTTTCTCCATCAGATTCTGACAAATATGGATGGACACTTTCCTACGGTTTCTCCTGCCAGTCTGGTTGATATGGGCATCCTGAGACAGTGTAGCAACCGCCTCATGTACATGGACAACTCTCTACTACTACCACTTAGGAACACAATTTGTGAGAGATGCAATTACATTAAGAACCTAGAGTCTATGCTCTCTCCCATACAAGCCAGTATATCTGGCACTGAGAAGGCTGTCAACACAAACACCACAGCTCAAACACCACCCACACCTACACAACACACACCCACATATATGGAGGTCCTTAAAAAACATACCCAAACAAAATGACCTCAGAGGCAAAGACACATGTGAACTCCACTCGCCAGCCACCACAGCACACACCATGTATAGTCCACACACTTGTGTCTTACAGCCACTAAGGCCTAACCATAAATCCAACATGTTAGTCATAGGAGACTCCATTGTGAGACACATAGATGTGCCTCTCACCAGGCTGGATAAGGAGAAAGTCATGGTTAGTTGTTTGTCAGGTGCCAGAATCCACCATATCACCCATACACTCAGGTTTCTCAACAACAGGTACTGTTATGACTCTGTCATACTCATGTTAGCGTGAATGACTTGAGACATACCTCCCTGGACTATATGAAGGCTGACATGATCAAGTTTACAAAATATGTGTCCCAGGCAGGTATGTCCCTAGCCTTAAACAGCATTCTGCTGTCACCCAGAATGATGCCTCAATACAAACAGAAAATGACTGACTTTAACTATTGGCTTAGTTTCTGGTGTCATTCCAAGATAATCCAGCATCTGACAGCTTGGGAAGACATGATTGACAGACCACAATGCTTTGTCAGAGTTGGTCTGCAGCTGTCTCCCTTGGGCTTCAGGCTTCTGGCAAAGGCTCTTGCCTCCCCATAGTGCCTTTTTTAGGCAATGCCACAAGGTCAAAACTACCAACAGGAAAAGTTAATCAAAATACAAATTAAAGGTTGTGCTGCTAAATGTTAGGAGTCTAAACATGAAACTGCACTCATTGCAAGCATTCTTAACCCTGTAAGATGCTGACATTTGTGCAGTCACAGAATCCTAGTTCAAAGCTGCAGAGGGCACCCCAGCCATGCCAGGTTACTCATCCTATCATACATTCAGACCCCAAACCGTGGACAGCAAAGCAAAAGGAGGTGGAGTTTCAATATATATTAAAAACATACACATCTCCAGGTTGGTCAAACAGTATGACGCACAGGAGACATTCCAGGTGCAGTTAACCATTGACAAGACCCCTGTTCAAATCATAGCTAGCTACAGGCCCCCAACTTAGACTCAAGATGCCCATTCCACCTATCTGGATCTCTCCAAAATCTATCATGATTCAACCCATTACCCTGATCCTGGGTGACTTTAACTATCTAACCATAGATTGGAAGAACTACTCATGCCAAAACACAAATGCCCAGAGATTCCTTGATTTCGTCAATGAAAATATCTTGGACCAGTTGGTCGACACCCCATAAGAAGTGATCTTGGACTTGGTATTAACCAACATAAGTAACCACTGCAGCATCCCTACAGTGTCATCCTCACTGGTAATATCGGACCACAAAGCGGTCACTTTCGAAGGCACCATCTCCCCCAAATCCCCCTTCTATGGTCAAAGATAAAAACTTCTCCAAAGCTGATTACAACCTCCTGAGGGATGGTATAAATAGCTTCACAGCCCCCTCACCTTCCATAGCAGCTGGCACAAATGTCCAAACCTACACCAAAATACTATACGAGCATTTATAGAGCTGCATGGAATCAGTAATACCCGACAGGACAAAATCCTCCTCCTCAAGGAAGAGTAAGCCTGTCTGGTGGACATCTGCAATAAAAAACACTATAATAAAAGAAAAAAAAATTGCTGTCCAGGACCAAGAGGAGCACTGCCTAACTGGAAGCAATCTCTCCTTAGCCTGAACAAGCAAATAAGAGCACTAGTGAAATCCTTGAAAGCAAACTTCAAGTCTAAACTGGCCACATCTACTAAAGACAATCATAAGGGCTTCTTCACATATGTCCGCAATCTCAAAGGAAGCAATCAGGTCTGCTGAAAACTAGTGGTCAAGGACACCATATACACAAATACCGTAGATATAGCCAATCTGCTGGCAGACAGGTTCAGCGAAAACTTCACCCTTGTCCCCCTCTAAGTAAATCAGGACATTCCCAGCACCTACCCCCCTCCCCTTATCTCTAGGGAGCAAGTCATCACTGTCCTCTCAAAGGCAAATGATACAGCCTCCATGGGACCTGATAACATCCCAGGCTGCATCCTACATGAACTCAGGCAGGAACTTGCTGCATCATTAGGCACCCTATTCAACCAAAGCCAGAGTACTGGCTTTGTCCCAGCTGAGTGGAAGACAGCTACTGTCATCCCTTTGTACAAAGGTGGTACATCCCTCAATCCAGGTAATTATAGACCCATCAGCCTAACTAGCCTGATCTGCAAGGCCATGGAATGGATTATTATGGACCTCATTATCAAGGACACTGGCAACTTCCAAATACTTGATCCAACACAGTTTGGTTTTACCAAGGGGAGATCATGTTAAATTTGGTTGACTTCTTTGAGACAATCACCAAAGACGTGGATGAGGGGAAGAGGGTGCACACTGCCTACCTTGACCTGGCCAAAGCCTTCGATACTATTCCCCACTTGGGTATAATAGGTAAACTCTCCCAATTAGGCATCAATCTATATGTTACCAGATGGGTAGCAAACTGGTTCACTGATAGAACCCACCTAGTCAAAATTGGGGAAGCCACCTCAAGTAGTAGACCTGTAACAAGTGGTGTATCCCAGGGAATTGATCTTGGGGCCTCTGCTGTTTGGGATATAATTTTCTGAGGTGCAGGCCAAAATCAGTGGGCTATGGCTGACCAAATTTGCAGATGACTGCAAGCTGGGTGTTGTCATCAATTCCCCTAGTGATGTGTACATACTCCAAGAGGGTCTCACCCAAACAAATGACTGGTGCCAGAAACATGGCCTCAAATTGAATACCAAAAAATACATCATCATCCCCTTTGGGGAAAGTGACACCCCCACAAATCATCACATTAATAACAAGGTCCTAAGCATGCAATCAGTCGTGAGGGACTTTTGCACCCAGGTTGATAGCAAACTGACTTTTGACCATCATATTGCCTCCCTTGTACGGAAAGCTTTCTACATGGCCCACCTTATTAAGAAGGGTATCTCATCCAGAGACAAGGAGGTCATAACATTCCTGTATTCTTCCCTTATAAGACCCATTATTAAGTATAATGCCCCTTTTGGCATGTACTTCACAAAGCACATGTAGCAGTTGGAGGGACCACAGAGGTTCCTCACCAGGAGAATCCAGGGCCTCAAACATCTACCCTACACAGATAGGTTAAAAGCCCTGTTCCTATACTCAGTCTCATACTGGCACTTCAGAGGTGAATCCTGGCCTGACATGCAAAGCAATCTCAGACCCCGCCTTGATGGGACTTCTGCATATCCACAAGTCAAGCTCCACTTCAGTAACCTGCACTTGCGACCTCAACCTGTTCTGTGACATCAATAGGACTTGTTGGTGAGACAGATTTGTGTCTCAGAGACTCCCCCTTCTGTGGAATAGACTCCCTCTCCACGTCAAGCAGAGAACCTCATTATCCCTTTTTAAGCACAACCTGGATAACTGGATGGGGAACAGAAAATACACCCCTGGGATGCCAGCTGTGTCCCTGCTGGACAGAGGCATCAGGTGCTGACTTGTCGGAACATGGGTTAATTCATGACTAGGCTTGTAAGGGCCTCAGGATCAATAGCCTAGTAACTTCCTATGATGCTCTGAAGTACAAAATGAATGTTGTGTAACATGGTGTGTGACGTTATTGTGTGTTTTTTCTCTTTTGTCTCCTCCCTCTTTTTCTCTGTTTTTTTCTTACTTTAGTTATGCATTCCTTCCTTTCTCCTTTACTATTATTTCTCTCCCATTTATGATTATTTTTTACGGATCCAAAATTCTCTGTAATGGCCCACGCATGTACCTCCCAGGTTAGAGAGAGCTCACCCTTGGCCCATCCAGGGATGTCTTCACGGAGTTGGGACAGTGGCACAGGTCCTGGAGGCACCCCAGCATGTTACAGCCTGGCAATCATCACTGAACGGGGACCTGGGGACTTGGTTGAGGATGTGCTGGAACAGGTTATGGACAGACAGATTCAGCTAGTCGAAGAATCTCTTCAGTGTGTTTAAGGCACACTGTTTGAGTTGATGTTGACCACTGCACCACCATAGGTCCCTACCCCTTCCACATCAGGGCCCTCCATTGCACCACCATCTGGCAGTGGAAATGTTTGAGGTTCTGTGGACTGCTGTTCCTGCTGGCACTTTCTTAGACTTCCATCCATTTATCCTATCTCCTACATCCTCTTACGTATTTCCCACCAACACTATCCTATTATATAAAAATGTATCTGAAAAAAATAGGTGTTCTGTACGCCATCAAAAACATTGTGCCACTTGTCTCTCAACTCCTCCAGCACAGCCCTCTTGATGTGCTTCTGCTGTGTCTCCATTTGTTGTGTTTCTACCTTTTCTTTCTTTCCTATCTCCCCTTTTTATTCTTTAAAGTAAACAACAGGTTGTCCACATAAGGATATCCTATATAAAATATTTTAACACCTTTATTTTTTTTAAATATTATTAACAGAAGCTGCACAGTCCACTGCTTACCTTAGGTATTTCAAGCTTGACTGTCAATCGCTATGTCTGTCTGCACTATACAAATACATATGAAGTAATATGAAGACTATGGCTTTCATGTAGTACTCTGCACATACCTAATGCCTCTCTTAAGGTACTTTAAACTTTTGCTTTACATTACAATAGGCATGTTTTTCAAAATATCTTCTCCTGTCCTTATTCAGAGAGAAGGATTTTCTTCTTCTTTCAGCTTTTCCCATTATGGGTCTCCACACTGGAACAATGGTCCGCAGAATGATTGACAGTACAGTTTTGAGTTGCCAGCCCAGGGCCCAACCTTCCACAGAAGGCACACACATGTACACATTCACACCTAGGGTCAATTTAGAGTGCTCAATTCACCTGCAGCATATCTTTGAGATGTGGGAGGAAACCAGAGCACCCAGATGAAACTCATGCGACCATAGGGAGGACATACAGACTCTGCACAGAAGGTACCCCAGCTGAGAATTGAACCGGAGGCCCTCTTGCTGTGAGGTGGCAACACTAACTGCTGCACCACAGTGGCCAACCCCAGAGTGAATGACCTGCTCCTAGCTTATTTGCATACACCCGTAGTTGCACTCCTCAAGGACAACCACTATGTAGCTGTGAAATCCTATACTATGAATACCACCCTTAAAGCACAACTCTGCATTATGTCCTGTCTTTGCACTGAGGTTATCTAGTCATTATCTTAAAATTTTAAAGTAAAAAAAAAAAATAAAATAAAATAAATAAACTCAAAGTGAACAGACAGTTTTAAAGTACACAAAAGAACTCTGATATAATTGTAACACTATCCTCCTTATAAACGAATCTCCAAGCAAGCAGCAAATAGTATCTCACTAAAGTATCCCACCTATCATAAATATGAAATCACTTACTTAATTACAAACTAGGCAATCAGTTTCTGCACCACTGGCATTTCATTTTATTTACTAGAGTACAACAAGAACTCTTACAGAGGAATGTAGAACAACTAAGAATGCTGGGTGATGTGCTTTCTGAATGTGCTGCAGGAGTGTTTGCCGGATGCTTCCTGATGGAAGCGCATCCTTCTTTAATATATATATATATATATATATATATATATATATATATATATATATATATTTATATATAAAACCCTACTAACTCCAGCACTCATTGGTGTGTGTATATCCAAAATCCAATGACCATAAATGCGAACAGCAACACTTTTTCTTCAATTTTATTGATATCCGTTCATGATGGCTTCAGACTGCCACAATCCCTTGTATTACAGACCGGTTTCGCCGTATAGGCGTCACCACTGTTCACAGTACCCGGATAAACGTGCCATACATTTAAATTACATTCTAAACGCCCATTTAAAGTGATATACCCATATATTGATAACTAAACAGACATATTTAAACTACATATGCATTCTTATACTGTATAAACATCCACAAATCATCTATTAAAAATATATTGAAACAACACAACTCCTACATATTGATGGAAATACTATGACATGAAATTCAAAAACTTTCATTCAGCCCTGGTTTAAATAGGGCACCCAATTTCAAGATCCACATTTTTTCTTTTTTGTCCAAAATTCTATGCTTTTGTGACATAGTTAAAATTTCACCTAATACTCTATCTATCCCTACATAAATACAATGTGCACTTTTATGTTCTAGTTGATGTTTATATACAGCACTTTGTGTTCTTTTACAGTTTATGTCACTGACATGTAATGCTATTCTATTTTTAAAAATCCTAGACGTCTGTCCTACCTAAAAGGCTCCACATCTACATATCACCATGTAAATTATCCAGCTCATATTACATGTAATTAAACTTCTGATATCAAAAACTTTGCTAGTATTAGGAGAGGTAAAATATTTAGTTTTTGATAGTATTTTACAGTATACACAATTACCACAGAACATACTACCCTTCATAGTTTCTCTAAATGATTTTTTATACATGAAAGAACATTTTTTTATGCTTATTAAGATGTTCACCTATATTCTTTCCTCTACGATACCCAAAACTACATTGGTCACCTACTATTTGGTCAAAATATGGATCATTTTTTAAAAGTGGCCAATGTTTTTGTATAACCTGCTTAATTTTAAAAGTGTTGGTACCATATGCAATGATAAATCTCATGGTATTTGTCTGTACTGCTTTTTTATCTTGATTAACACTCAATAATTTATTCCTATCTTGCATTTTACCATATTCAAAACCTCACATGCATATTTGCTGCCTCTTTATCAAACTCCTGCTCATCACTACATAGGCGTTTCAATCTAGTGAACTATGCCTTTGGTATGTTCTTAGTTATATCTCTGGAATGGCAGCTAATAGCCTCCAATAGGGAATTCTTAGTAAAAGGTTTTCTATATATACTGGTCATAACTGTTCCATCTAACAATTTAGTAACATTGACATCCAAAAATTCTATAGTGAATTGTTCAATCTTGCTAGTGAAAGATATTCCAAAAGTATTGTTATTCAGATATTCATTAAATTCATACAATTTTTCTACTGCCCCTATCCAGACACACCAACAATCATCTAAATATCTTCGCCACATGTCCATATACTGTTTATATATATTCTTGTCATTGTATATCATCCTAGCCTCTAAATAGCCCATAAAAAGGTCTCCATAAATGGGTGCAAAATTACTATCCATAGCAATACCTTTCATCTGCAGAAACCATTCCTTTTTATACATAAAAGAGTTGTGCTCTAAAACCATACTCAACATTCTGAGTAAAAAATCAGTTTGGGCTTTAGTATGAAGGCCAGAATATTCAGCCCAATAGTTAACTGCAGCTAGGCCCATTTTATGAGGAATACTGGTATACAATGACTGAACATCAAGGGTACACAAATATGCATGCGAGGGAACACTTATATCATCCATAAGTCTCAGAAATTCAGTACTATCTTTAATATCTTTAATACGGGCTCTAATCAAAGGTAATAAAACATTAAGTTTGTCTTCTAGATACATAGATAATGGCTCTATCAAAGACCCTCGGCTAGACACTATAGGTCTACCTGGGGGATTTAAGATAGTTTTATGTATCTCAGGGAGTATGTAAAATGTAGGAGGTACCATTTCAGATACTACCAATTGTTGATAAATGTCCGTTGTTATCATCCCTTTATTGACTGCATCCTCCAAAAATGCATCTATGGTAGCTTTAAATCCATTACTAGGATCAAATGGTAACCTCATATATGAAGTATGATCACTCAATTGTCTGTTAACTTATTTGTCGTAATCTTTAGATTCCCATATTACTATTGCCCCTCCCTTATCAGCTTTGACTATCACTATCCTATCATCTTCCTGTAATTTATGCAAAGCATCCTTCTCTTGTTTATTCATATTATTGCTATAACTTCTAAATATAACATCCTGATTACTGTGTAATTCATTTAGCACACGCTCCTCAAACATTTTCACTACTGGATGATAAGGGGGCTGAAAAATGGATTTTTTAACTTTAAATCCACTAAATGGTGCTTTCTCACCTTTATCATTAAAGAAAAACTTTAAATTTAAAGAACAACAGAAGTTTTTAACATCAGCAACAACAGACATGTGATACAAAAAATGCAGGTACATAATTCAAACCTTTATTAAGCACATTACTCTCATTTTTAGTCAAAATGTGGGATGTCAAATTCACTATCAAATCATTTTCATTAGACACATTATCATGTGAAGTTAAATCAACAGTTTGTTCCTGAATTCCTTTTCGATGTTTCCTCTTTTTATGCTTTTTCCCCCCTCTTCTAAAGGGCCCCTAATACGTTTCGTATCAGGAGAAAAAATGTCCCCATGTTCTATCACATCTACATCTGTGTCTGTTAAATTTGAAGAAAATTCTGAAGTACTAGAGTCACCCCGAATAGTAATAGCTGCTGTGTCTCTTCACAAAATCGAACGTGCCCTCTTTCTTTTAGCCACTTGCTTCTTATCCTTCCTATCTGTGTTAAAACGTGCCATCCGTTTTCTTTGTTTCCAAGTGTACATAACCCCATCTTTCAAATCATTTACATCTCTGGTATACTTCTTCATTTTTTGCTTCTGTAATTCCTTTTCATAGTTTTCCATCTCTTGTTTATATTTATTGTTTCTTATAACAAAGTTACTGTCATTACTAAATTTTTGTAAATGCTCATAGCTTTCATTCACATCTTCTGTAAGTAACGCCAAATGCTTGTCATAATACTCTATCAACAGTTCCAAAAACATTTTGGAAGATACTTTTTGTATCTCACGACATTTATTAATAAATGGCTCGTCATCTTGGCCCACTCCCAGCTCTATATATATGCGTAGAACTTTTGGCGCTATACCAGCAGTTAAATAAGCCTTTAATAGTTTAATATGCCAAACATTATTTCTAAGTTTTTTAGTACACTTTGTTAGGTGTTTAAAACTAGTTTCCATATCAGTTTCCATCATTGTTTTGTTATGTACCTGCAAAAAAGATTTTTCCCCTCCAGAGAACAACGTGACATCATCTTTATCGGAAGCCAGTCCATCTAGATACTGTCGCAAATTAAAGCCAGCTGCCATAGTCATATGTATGCTTTATTCAAGCCAAAACAATTATCAATTGTAATCCACACGCTTAGATCAAGCCAAAACGAATGTCAGTTTTAATCCACACGCTTAATGCAAGCCGGATAACAGAAAATTCACCAAGGCCGAATTACAGCACTCTGCAAAATTGCACTACTTCTCAATAGGTGCCCGTACATTCGACCAACCACACAACCGTGCACAGACCATAAACATAACCCTACTAACTCCAGCACTCGGTGTGGGTATATCCAAAATCCAATGGCCATAAATGCGAACAGCAACACTTTTTCTTCAATTTTATTGATATCCGTTCATGATGGCTTCAGACTGCCACGATTCCTGGTACTACAGACCGGTTTCACCGTATAGGCATCAACAGTGTTCACAGTACCCAGATAAACTTGCCGTAAATTACATTCTAAATGCCCATTTAAAGTGATATACCCATATATTGATAACTAAACAGACATATTTAAACTACATATGCATTCTTATACTGTATAAACATCCACAAATCATCTATTAAAAATATATTGAAACAATACAACTCCTACATATTGATGTTAATACTATGACATGAAATTCAAAAACTTTCATTCAGCCCTGGTTTAAATAGGGCACCCAATTTCAAGATCCACATTTTTTCTTTTTTGTCCAAAATTCTATGCTTTTGTGACATAGTCAAAAATTCACCTAATACTCTATCTATCCCTACATAAATAAAATGTGCACTTTTATGTTCTAGCTGATGTTTATATAAAGCACTTCATGTTCTTTTACAATTTATGTCACTGACATGTAATGTTATTCTATTTTTAAAAATCCTAGACGCCTGTCCTACATAAAAGGCTCCACATCTACATATCACCATGTAAATTATCCAGCTCGTATTAAACTTCTGATATCAAAAACTTTGGTAGTATTAGGAGAGGTAAAACCGGTCTGTAGTACCAGGAATTGTGAGAAGTAGTATATATATATATATATATATATATATATATATATATATATATATATATATATATATATATATCTAGAGAGAGAGAGAGAGAGAGATCATAGCTGAAGATGTGTAAACTAGAGTCTGGAGCTGATCCTCTTGGTAGAATGATTTAACGAACTCCTTTTTTCTTTGAGGGGGTTGGTTCTTTATAAAATCTTTGCCTTTGATTTTTGTGTATCTGCTTACAGGATTACTGCTTCCAGAGTTTTTTTTTTTTCTGTTTTTGTTCATGGCTTGCAGACTCATACTGAACAGTTTCTATGACATTTGTGTGTGGCAACCTTTGCTTATACAGCACCATTTCTTTGTTGAAGTAGAAATACCTGAGGCATGGGGAAACCTATGCTTTGTCTTACCTTATCGTATCATGTTGTTGTTGTGTCTTTCGGCTTTTAGCAGTTAGGGGTCGCCACAGTGGAACTCCGGTCCGCTAATGATTGTTAGTTGATTTTTACGTGCCGAGTTACCAGCCCTGGCGCACAACCTTCAGCGAAGGTATGCCCATTCATGCATGTCTCCACGCAGAAGGCGCTCTAGCTGAGAATCGAAGTGGAGAGCGTCTTACTGTGAGGTGACAACGCTACCATGTATATTGATATTTCAAAACAGGAAGATTTTTTTTTTCTGTTGCTGATGTTTCAGTGAATTAGCGTTAGCTAGGTCACCAATTATTTGCTTGATTGTGGTTCAATTGACTCATATAAGAGGGAGGAGGTGTGGTTTCTGTTTTTTCCCCATTTTTTCACATTCCTCCACATTTGTGTGATCTCACAGTTAATATGTGCATTAAGTTCTGGGGTGTGAGGACTTTTTCCCTCATTGAGGGTCCCCTCAGCAAAGAGTGTTTTCATATTTTGTATGACCTTGGGGTATCTCTCTTTTGAGCTTGGGACCTCCCAATGATTTAGTTTACCACAATTGTGTGTCACTTGAATAACACACAATTATTCATAGTGGGTGGGCAAGGGGCATTGATGACTTGTTTGTATAATGAAACACAACTCTAGAATTACTTTTGATATGACTTAGTAATAATGAATTTTTTTCTGAGCCTAATGACTTCAGAAATGGTTATCAATTTTTATGGGAAATCTACATAACTCCTGAGATGCCTTGCAGTGATGGTGAATGAAGTTTTATTTTTCTTACCTTAAGATGGTATTATGTTTTGCTGTTCTGCTTATTTGGCAATGTAAATATGGCTACTGTTCTCAGACGAAGCCACATCCTGCTTTATTCTGATAGTAACCATTAACAGTGTCTGAAACTGTATGTATCCCTGGAGCTTTACACTGTACTCTGCATAACTTGATATTCTCATTTAATTTTCCAGGCAAGTAAAATCAAACTTGATTTTTCATATTCATGCACATAGTAAAACTAACAGTGGCGATGTATGGTATCAACATTTTATACAAAGCTGATGGATTACTTCTCAGCAGTGAACTGAAAGCATGAGAGCTAAACATCTGCAACATGATACACAGCAGAGATAACTTATGAACCATCATGACAATTCCAGGCTTTAATTCCATGGCCTTCAGATTTATACTTTGTGGATATAATAGACTCATTTCACCTCCTCACACTTTCTAGGTTTCCATTGAAAAGGAAAGGTTATATGTTGTGAGCCTTGCATGGTTTGCAAAGAAACGAAAAGTATATGGCATAAATCAAACTAAAATGTAAAGAAGTGTACCTTCATTTTCCTTTCTTTAATATTAAACAATATGTTAAGTTTGTGTTCATTGCCTGTGATCATTAATTATTAGAGAATCCCTGTGCACTTTGGCATTAAGCATCTTTTTGCTTGCCTTGTTATTGATCACAAGGAGTGGAATATATTCATAATGCTAAATGTCTGAAACAGTGAATGGCATTACCTTGACTACAAACCTTCAAAACTCAGAATGTCAAGATACTCAGCACACCTTCTATGCAGGGGGCTGCACCCCGACCCCCCCTTCTAATTATATATATCAACCCTGAGATCACATTACAATGGGGAAAGGACAAAACCCCACTTCCCGCTGTACCATAGTCTCATCAGCATTTTGAGTTTCAAGCTTTTGTGGTAAATGTAATGTAATTTGGTATTTCAGCATTATGAATGTGACCCCTAACGATTAAACTATGATGGATGAAATGCCCTCCTCTTTCATGAAATAGCTTTCACTAGGTTTCTGGAACAGAAACTTCCTTTACTAGCTAAGCCCCTGATTCAGGAGAAACAATGCAAACACCATTCAAGCACAGGAAGAGAGGATTACCATTTTGTTTGTGTGCAAATATTTCAGGGGCCATGTTAATTTACCAGTATTGTCTCTGTGTGTTTTGTTGGCCTGGAAAAAGCATATAACTGCTTAACCCCATAATGTCTGATGGGGGGGGGGGGTCTACAGCAAAATAGGGTCTGTGTACTATTACTACATTGCACTTAGTGCTGGTATTTGAGTGAGAGGTGTGTCTGCATTCCTGGTAATGAATCAGATAGGTTCAATGTGCGTGTAGCAATTCACCAAGTCTGCATTTTGTCTTGCCTTCTGCTTGAGAGTTCCATAGATGAAATAGAAAGGCACATCCACATTTGAGGAACAAGAGTGTTACATCTTTTCTATTTGCAGATGATGTTGTCACCTATCCCAGAGTGATGTGGTCTCCTGTGTGCCTAGGAGTACTTTACTGCTTAATGTGAAGTGGATGGGATGGGAATCAGCAACTCCAAATTAAAGGTCAAAATTCCTTCAATGAAATGAAAGGTGTGCTTTGTGGAATAGGGGATCAGATTCCTTCTGTGGAAAGTTTAAATATCCTGGTATATTGCCCGTGAGTGATGCTAGAGGGGATAAGAAGATCGGTCAGCAAATGGATACAACAGCAGCACTATGGCAGACATTGTATAGATGTGATTTTATGAAGTGAGAACATAGTCCCAGGACAAAACTGTCACTGTCTGCAGCCTCTCTTAGGGGGAAGAGATTTGGGTATAACTACAAAGATAGCATTGTGGATACAAGTGACCAAAATTAGTTTCCCTCAAAGGGTAGCTGGACTTGATCTCCATGCCAGAGTGAGGGTCTTGGCAGTCCAGGAATAGCCAAGAATAGAGACAATGTTCTTCTTGAGTTGAGAAGAGTCAAAAGGGGGTCTGAACATCTGAATCCTGCTAGATACCTGCCACAGGAGACATACTTAGCATAGCTCACCCAGAGAGAAGGTCCTTGTTTAAACCAAGGGCACATTGCAGGGATTATATATCAGCATGCTTGGATAAGTCTGTGGATCACACAGAGTAACATGGAGACTATTGCTTAGATAGGGAAGGGAGTCTGTTCTACCCGTCTCATTTTGCTTTCTTATGACCCTTCCCAGCAGAAGTGACTTACACAATGGATTGATGGATGAAGGATTACAGTAGAGTCAGCACTTATATCTGTTGTCAGCTGAAATATATAGCAAAACTATACCCAGTTCATTAAGCCTGTTTGGACATTTGATTTTCTGTGTTCTAAACAAGGCCACATTTCAACCTCATTGGTTTAGAATATTATATTGCAATTGTCTTCATTCTCAAGAATGAGGTCACAAGTTTAAAGACAGATGGACATAACTACTACCTGCTAGCTGCAGCCTTACTTAACTATATGCTCCTTTATTTACATTTAATTTGCTTAAACAAACTAAAACTGAAAACAAATGTGCAGCTCATAAGAAGTTGTATTCAGAAATGGAATAAAAAGGTATAACAGAATACCCTACTGCATTCTCTCTAGCTTTAGATCTACAACAAGATATGTATAAATAGCTCTCAATTTCAGTGAACCCCAAACCTTCAGGAAGATGAACCAGTGCATGTATACTCCCTTTCCCTAGGAAAGGTATAATAGTCTTCCTTACCAACCACAAAGTTTAGTTGTCAAGCAAAAGCCACCAATAATGTACATAGTGTATAACACAAAAAATGGAAAACACACTACCAAAAAAAATCCCTTAGTGTCAATGTAACCTAGTTTCAGACAGTAAACTGAAACACGCTCTATTAAATCAGGATTCTGATGTCAGTAGCCTAGGCAAATTAATTTACATTTAACAGCAATACTTCATTTGTATTTACTCAGTCTTCTTTTAATAGTATTCAAACATAATTTGGATGAATGAATGGGTAACCCTTGTCACTCATGGACAGGGGAAACGTGTAAACATCCCAACATATCTTTATTTGGCCCATCTCTGGGTTATTCATTTGCAAAATATAAGGGCTAAAACCTGTCATGGGAATGTAAGGCTAGGCTTCTTAAAATCCTCACTGATCAATAACTTAGTAAGTATATCTAAACCTATAATATTCGAGGACCTACAAAACTACAAGAAAAATCTAGCCAAGCTAGAGTTTCCACTGTGTGATTCCCTAAACCTCTTGTATTAGAGGCACATGGGATAAATACAAATGACCCCTTAAGGAGAGGTTTATGAAATCACACAGTGGAAACTCTAGCTTGGCTAGATTTTTCTTGTAGGACCTACAAGACTAGGAATCATGGGAATGTCATGTTTTGAAAGACCCACATTTAAAAAAATATGTTGATGAAGATGATATGAATAATGGCTAGACATACTGCTATCACTAGTGATAGTTTTAGTTTTGCAATCTGCCACTTATTTTCTCACACACACACACACACACACACACACACACACACACACACACACACACACACACACACACACACGCGCGCGCACACACACACACGAGTGTGTGCATAAATGACCACAAAAAGGCATTTACTCACTGATACTTACAGATCAACTTGCACAATGTCCCAGTACTCCTGTACATAGTGACACACAGACATACACACTCATACACTACCATTTTCACATATCACAACTCAGCAACAGCAACAACCTGAGCTGGGTAAAGTAGCATCACTTAATCCAGAGCAGATTGCTGTAACTGAAGTGCATATGTGTCCAAGGGAAGATTGCTGCACACACTAATGAATTTGGAACCCTGGTCTTGCATAGTACATCCCACACTGAACAAGTTTCCCACCAGGCCAGCTCACCAGAAAGCACATTTGCATAGACACCACACCCACACATACTACACCATTTTCACATGGTGGTGCAGTGGTAGCATTGTTGCCTCACAGAAAGAGGTTCTTCTGTTTGATTCTCGGCTGGAGTGCGGGGAGTGCCTTCTGTGTGGAGTCTGTATGTCCTCCCCCCGGTTGGGTGGGCGTTCGAAAGACATGCGTAAATGGGCGTAATGTCGAGCTGGCACCTCGGCATTCGTGAAAATCTACTGCCAATCATTAGTGGACCGGAGTTCCGCTGTGGCGACCCCTAACCGGGAAAAGCCGAAAGACAACAACAACATTACATACGAGTTTTGCTGCCTAGAAACGAGCAGCTGTGCTTACAGCCTGCAAGGGATGCAATATGAATTTGGACTGTAATGAAAAGTATGTAAGGCAGCTTGTAATGGTTTGCATTCTTCACAATCCAAACGGTCTTGTAAATTTTGCAAGCTGTCTATGAGTATGGGCACATTAATCACAAAGAAAGCTGAAATATAATAGAATTGCATTCAGTAATACAAACAATACAGTAAAGGCCTGTAGGCAATTAAAGTGGATAAGGCACAACAATAGAAGGTGGAGAAAACACAACAAGTACTGTGGCAACTGATAGAGAAACCAGTTTTCAAAGAGAGAAAGAGAGAGTGAGAGACAGAGAAAGAGGAAGAGGAAGATGGTGCATGTTGACTGAAGCAGTCTTTTCTTAACTGTAATGTAGTAGAATTTGGTTGTTAGAAACAATCTTGTTTTTGGGTGGGTGTATTGTATGTGTGTGTGTGTGTGTGTGTGTGTGTGTGTGTGTGTGTGTGTGTGTGTGTGTGTGTGTGTGTGTGAGTGTGTGTGAGTGCACATGTGCGAATGCATGCGCATCACTTTTAGGTATTTTTTTATTTAGTGTAGATAGTCATAACATTTGCAAAGGCATATGCTTTGGTATGAAAGGCTGCTCTAGAAATTTTATCAAGAGAATGGTTTGCTCTTTGTACAAGTTCGTCTCTGGACACAAGATGGCACCAGAGTATTAAAGAAAATAAAAAAAACCCTACAAATATTAGTTTGTCTAAATATTGTATATTACCGTTCACTTAATTCTCTAATTAACTGCTAATAGCTTTCGTCCTTCCAATTAAAACATAGAGCTTCATTCTGTCTTCTTATCTGCATTAATTTTACATATGTATCTATATGAGTGTAGCCATTCTGATAGAATCACACAATGAATCACAAATAACGAAACACATTTGAATGAAAACACATTTGACAGAAAACTCATTTTATAAAATCACACTGGACTAAAAAAATTTATTATACCAAATATACATTAAAACTTGTTTTTGCAGGGGGCCTGAAATCCCATGTGGGAGCTCTGTCCCTCCATGCACTGCAGTTGAGAAAAGAGAGCAAAAACACAAGCGTTAAATCACAGCTGCTTTACAATTTTTAGTGAATCATTATTAAGCTGAATGCAATTCCAGTCAGAGTTTCAGTCAATTTTGCTAAGTCAATTGTAATTCAGAGAAATGTGATTCAGTCAAATCAACAACTACCTTATATATATATATATATATATATATATATATATATATATATATATATATATGTGTGTGTGTATGTGTGTGTGTGTGTGTGTGTGTGTGTGTGTGTGTGTGTGTGTGTGTGTGTGTGTGTGTGTATATATACGTACGTGTGTTTGATGTACTTAATCTTCAAAAAAATAGACTTATTAGACTCTTAATTCAGAGAGACAAGTCTTTCTGTGTCATCTGGGGGAAGACCTGGTAAAGATGTTTGAAGGAACAGACATATGAAGCAGGTTGGCACAGGATTCATGGAAATCGTGACATATGTAAAGAAGATGACTTAGATTTTTTTTGTTTTAAGTGATTATCTGTGGCTGAATGTCATGGTTCTGCTGTTGCCTGCTGCAAGCAGCTGAGTTTCATATTTTATTGTGACCCGAAAAGTGCCGTATTAAATAATTACTGCAAGAAAATGTGCAAGGTATGCAATTCAAGCAGTATGATTTATTTTAATTTAGTAACAGAATGCTTTGTGAAATTATGACTTTGTATGACTGAATGATGTATAAAGAGAGAGAAGATTTGAATATCTCTGTGGGATTGACAGAGGAAACTGAAATATAGATTTATGAAAGGTAACAGGGTGGACAATGGAATGTCTGAAAGCAGAGTCACCCCCCCTGCATTAAATATGTAATGAGAGGGGCTTGGTAGTGTTGTGAAATCTGGTAACTCAAGTTGTAATTGACAATGGTCTGCTCAGCATGCAATAGCTTGTAGCAAATGAGTGACAACCTGAGCAAACAGGCTAAGTTTGTAGTAACAAAAAAAAGACTGAAAAAGCTCAAAAGACTATCTTTGCTTTTCCCCTCTTATCTATAACACTTCCAGTCCAGCTGCCCTCCTGTGTCCTAGTCTCCACTGGAGTGCCTTAGAAGTGGTCAGCCTTTTTAAACATGTAACTCACATCCCCGATAAAGGTAAGCAGGCAAAGCCAGTCCTTTCCTCTTCCCTGCCAGCTACCACAGGCACCCTAGCTGCTAGTCAAACTCAAGCCACTTGAGTCATAGTCTGGGCTTTATCCCTTAACACCAACAGAGCTGGCTTACAATGTTTGCATGAAGAAATAAAGAAAGCTAAACATTACTTATAGGTAAATGTGCCAGAAAACTAAACTTTATTTACAAATAAATATGCCAGCATCTGAGAAACACAGACTGGGTCAGATCCTGTCTCAAGTAAATATTTATTTAATTAAAGCTAGGAAAAGAACAAAGCACAAAGGACAAATGCCTTTTTGATTTGTTCTCTTTTTTTTGGAGGGGGGTCCCAACATTTTATTTTTAAGACCTCTTATTTTTCTAATGTGAACCATAATCGAATACATGACCCTTTTGCTTAGGCCCATCATATGTCCTAGATTTGTGCCACCAGATGCACCCTAACACTACTGACAGGTAGAAGTGCAGTTTTTTTTCCCCTTGTTCTTTCTGCAATTTATATGTATCAATCCCCATAGCAGACAGTCATTAAAATAATAGGATATTCGCAGGCTGCAACATCCCTTTGTAGCTATCTGCTACAGCAGATCATCAGCTTAACAGGTGAAACCCTGACCAGACTGGTACACCCAGAGGTTAATGACATACTGGCTGTTTACATGTAAATTCATGGATCTGATTAGAAAACTGGCTGACATACGAAGCTTATGTTTATATATATGAAGTACTGACTGAAAAATGCACAAAGTTCATTAACTGTATATGATCCCTTGACTGCAAATTAGTAACTAGAAAAGGCACACTGAGTCATTAGGTTTGCTTATGCTTGGCTTCTACTACTTTGGGATGGGACACTTCCAATGAGTGCTGTTTTCAGTGTGTGTGTGTGTGTGTGTGTGTGTGGGGGGGGGGTGGTTCTATAAGTTCTGCCAGATCTTTCATATGTATGCAGAAATCTTTGACTGGAAAATGCAGAAAAAGGCTATTATCATGCAGGGTATTTAGAGATATATAAATTGACAATTTAGAACTGACTACTGGCTCAAGTCTGTCAGTACTATGGGAATGTATTTATATTTATATTAATGACTTTGAAAGGAACAGAGTCAGAGAATGACATTGTGACACTGCTAGCCCAGCTAGCTGGAATTTTGTGGATAGTTGTGTGTCATCTGTGAATATTAATATGATTCATATGCTTATCTGACAAATGTAAGAGATTTATATGTCATGTATATATTAAACTACTGGTGCTGAAGTATGTATTGAACTGTTTGTTATGTACTGAGCTTCAAGAATGTAACCACAGTGTACCCTACTGGAAAAGAACAGAAATGTATATAAACTATATACCTGTGTAAACGTATGTTTTAATAGTAGACGCTGGAACATACAGCGTTAACTTGCAAAACTGCAAGAAAATAAGTTGAAAAGTAAAGTGCTTTATGATTGTGTAATCTCTCAGTAAGCATACACAATGTCTAGAGCTAGAGGTTTTCCTATTGTCTTAAAGCAGAAATGATTACTAGGTTTCAAATGTGAAAATGTTTAATTGTTTTACGACTTCCAGTTCTGAGCAAACATCTGAGAGATATGTATTTTTGACATAGAAATGTTAAATGTTGTTAAATATCTGTTAACCTGGGAACTAAAGGCAGCTGACAAAGAGTGATGTCATCCAGGCTAACCCAGCAGTAATATATGATATTAATTTAAGAACTCTCTCAGAGAGAGCGACTAGGCATTTTGTATCTTGTCTTGGACCTAGAAACATCCTTTCAGCACTTCTGCATCAAAAACGTAAGCAGTATTCCAAAAGGCAAAAGGCAATTATTGGTTCATTCAGGCAACTTAGGCCAAATGGGCACTAGCAAAACTTCAGTTAAAAATGAAGTCTAGAGCCAATGTGTCACTAATTCCCCATCTTGGAATGAGTTCCATTGTTTTACCCATTTGAGACTGATTTCAATATTTAAACATTATTAATTTAGGCACATTGTACTATTTACAAGGCTTTCCATAGAGGTAAGAATCAAAGGCTGTGTTTTTTTTCCTTGAATGTACCCTAAATCTGATGTAGCATTTGGATCCTTGTGTGTAAGGTATTTGTTAAACATATACACTGAGGGTTTGTATGCAAACTATTAAAGAAGAACTGGGTCAAAGCGTACTAGCGCTATAGCTAAGTCCTTTTGCAGAGACTGCTAAATGGTGTTATAGACACATGACTGCAATGCATGTTATACTTGAAAAACACATTTTACTTACTGCAATACATGTTATACTTGAAAAAACACATTTCACTTGAAAAGTATGACTATGTTTGTGATAAGGAATTCTGATTCAGCACTTTTTCCTACTTTGATATGTTTATCTACATTTGCATGCTAACTAGGAAAGGTAAGCTGAATTTTTATTTCCTTTCTTTTCTTTTAGGTGTGGCATGAAATAAATGTACGGGGAAAGAGGCACAACTGAAGAATGCAGCTTGATGACCTACTTCAAGCACAGTTAATGTAATTGATCAAATATACCGCGGTAGTGGTGCTGCGGTAGCGTTGTCGCCTCACAGCAAGACGTTGTCCTGTTCGATTCTCAGCTAGAGCGCCTTCTGTGTGGAGGCATGAGTGAATGGGCATGCCTTCGTTGAAGGTTGTGTGTCAGGGCTGGTAACTCTGCACGTAAAAATCCACAACCAAACATTAGCGGACCGGAGTTCCGCTGTGGCGACCCCTAACTGGGATAAGCCAAAAGACACAAGAACAACAACAACTACCTTAGTTATTAAAAAAAACTGTGGCAAGCAAAATCTAGATTGTGGGCTTCAGCGTATATTGTTGCTACTGCTACAGCCCAGGTCATAGCTGAGAAGGCTTTTGTGGCCAAATACATGGTCAGTTAATTAACAA
The DNA here is from genome assembly GCF_019279795.1 of Protopterus annectens. Classification (NCBI taxonomy): domain Eukaryota; kingdom Metazoa; phylum Chordata; order Ceratodontiformes; family Protopteridae; genus Protopterus; species Protopterus annectens. Next base: position 1,483,555,316 of record NC_056725.1, on the reverse strand, counting down.
CTGTATAAGTAAATAAAACAAGTAGCTGGGTTGATACCAGTTGTTTGAAAACACATTTTGAATGCAGTTTCCTTCGAGAACCAACTCATCAAAACTGCTGCTGAAGAACTTTTATATGTGTGAGGCAAACCCCACATATCCTCATGAGGGAGCCTGCACACCCCTGTAATCTTATTATGATTCTAATCAGCTCTGTGTAGGGTGTGCTCAAGGCAACACAGGTAAGGAGGGAATTCCCATCAGTGTAAGTCACAATTTACAGAGCTGGTGGCTGAAGAATTGACTCATTTCACAGAGGATACAGAAAGCAGCTAAACATTGAGGAAAACATAGTCATTGGTGTTACTGTATCTTTATTCCTTAAACAAAGTATATTTTTGCTTCCTGCTTAAAGGAATAAAAATTCATATGTACATAGTAAGCCCGTTCTAATGTTTCTGAAAAGCAACAATTGTTTGATCAAAACTGAGGCATTAGTTCATTACAGAAACAGATTGTGACTACAAGAAATGTTGATGAGATGCTGAGAATCATAAGGAATATAACTGTGTACTGTGGAATTTCAGTCCTAGCGTCTCACCTTACAGTTACCTTCAGTTAATGCTCTGAACTACTACGTCTTGGAGCAATTCATTATCCCAAAGGGAAAAAAAAGCTGTGACTACATTGAACAGACAAAAACATAGTAGTTTACAGCAAGAGTCAAAAACCTGCTATAAATCACTTGAGTCATCCTTTACTGGTCTGATGTTGATAAGATGCATAGACATGTATGTGTCCAGTTCAGGTACAGCCCCTGGAGATGACAAAATTATATGTAAGATCAAAGAAGCAGAGCCTGATGTACAAGATCAAAAGTTTCAACTTAAAGTAGAGGAACTTTATATTTGCCTGTAAACAGACTGGTTAACAGTAAGGGATTTGATCTTTATGAAATGCTGTCATATTATTCATCTTGAAGAAGCCCCACACGTATTCCTCCCATATTGCTTAGAAACATTTGTTTTGATTTATTTTGGTTTACTTTTGCAGTTTCTCCACAATCATGCTGCAAGCAGGATAATACTTGCCAACAGTGTTTTTGCTCTTAGGTTCTTACATACTGACAGACCTTTTATCAACATCATTGTCATCATCACTTGAACTTTCAGCCTGAGGTCAAATGCATCTCATCTAATATTCTGCAAAACAACCAAGACAGGGTCAATCCTTTGTGGTTAGAAAACTAATCTCCACTATAGGGAGACATGATTCCCCAATTAATCTTTGCTGTCAGAAAGACTAGATTGTTGAAATAGGATAAACTGCAATACTGGTTAAGATTTATATTTTCCCCTTACATTTCATGCTAGAACAAGTCACGTTAGTTCTGACCCTGGGGATAATAAATATGACTACAATGTAATATTTTAGTCAATGACATTATGATCATAGACTTATCACAGCTGCAGAGCACAGGGATATAAGGACATTTCCTCTACCTATGATGTGGTGCAGGCTAAAATTTAATTAAGAATTTAATATTTACATCAGTACAGAGACAAATAATGCCCTGATGAAAAGAATTAAGTCATTCTTGCTTACACAAGCCATTGCTCCAAATGTGATTTTTCTGTAACAAATGGCTTTGCTGCTGTAACAAATAATAGAGTTATAAACATATAACACAAAGTCTAAATTGAACACTATCATTGTATAACATTAGACCTTACCATTTCAACCTGTAATTTAAAATAGCATTCCACTTACCACCAACAGTGCTTTATAGTACATAAGTAAGTTTTAGTTAATACTATTATCCCTATCTCATATTTTTTAAATTTCACAACTTTATTGAATTCCTCATATATTAATGTCATTCACCTTATATTTAACAAAAGCTTGATAAATTAACTTTTAACCCATGATTTAATCTTTAACCATAGTTTCAGCTGGTTCTTCAGAACTTGTATTAAAAGTATACCACTTTACTGTACATTGCTATAGCCACTTATGTGTAAAAGAACAAGGGGGAAGGACAGGTTTAAAACATTTAAAAAGAAACATGGTGGCATACTACTATAGCTAATATTATACTGTCCTGACTCATACTTATTCTAGTATATGTGATGTTTTTTTCTAAAACTGACAGTGAGCCAGAAGCCGATAATTCTTTACCCCATAACAAATCTTCCAACAGCAAATCAATATGTCCTTTTGATGGGCGTGGTAAGAAAAACGGAACAAGACAGAATTGCAGTGACTTCTTTTTTCCATATATATAAAGGACTTATTGGATCTGAATTGGACAGCTTAGTTTTTAACATGTTTACTTTGATTTTAAGCCCAAATGAATCATTGTTACTCGATAAAGGTTTAATTTTCATTCTCATTTTTTAAATGTTGGAGCTTCAAAAGTTTTCTAGCATATTACATTTGAAAAATTGTTACTATAACAAAGAAGAAAAAACATATATTTGTGAGGATTCAGTTAAGTTTAAATTTAAATGCGTTGCATTATCCAGTAGTAAAAACATTTAAAAAAACATTGATAATTGATTTATATTTGAACCAAATTGCTGCAATAAAATGATCATAGGATCATAGGAGGTTACTAGGCTATCGACCTAGAGGTCATTTCAAGCCTATCTGTTTCATCTCAATGTAATACCATGGATACTCTAGTCAAAACACAGCATGGTATTTAGTAATGACTGCCCATGTCCAGGATGTTTATGGGCACTATCCCCATTAAGAATTTACGGTGCCCAGTCCACTTGTCTAGGTTCCTTTAGAACAGTGTCATAGAGGTGCTCTGCTTCACATGAATTGTCAGCCAATTCCAAAGATGCAGTAGTCACTGGGAGACAAATCTGTCCCTCCAGCATGTCCTATTCAAGTCGCATGATATAGTAAATCCCACAGTAGGGATGAAAGAATATCTTTATGTACTTTAAAATGCAAGGAAAATATTGTAAATACTTTTGCTGGGAAAGAGGTGGAGAGTTTATATATATATATATATATATATATATATATATATATATATATATATATCTATATATCAAGCAAGAGGGCATTCAGAATGGACCACCAGTCATGAAGATTAAAGGCGATTCAGAATGGACTACCAGTCATGAAGATTAAAGGCAATTTATCGTCCAAATCCAAACAGTATACAGAAACACAAAAAATAAAGACCATTAATGCATTAATGACACACCGCGTTTTCATCCTGTTAGAATTCCTCAGATGCAAACACTTTTGTTTAAGAGTTTTTATATATATTGTAATTACTTTCACTGGTAAAGAGGTGGAGAGTTTATAGATATATATATATATATATATATATATATATATATATATATATATATATATATATATACACACACACACACACACACACACACACACACACACACACACACACACGCACACAAACACACACACACACACAGACATATAAGTATGGACACAATGCTGACACCTGTTTGGTCGACACCATTTGGTTGAAGAAGACAGATGGTTGACAGGTATGCAGATTAGCAATCCCTAAGTAGGGGAATATTCCCTTTCCTTGGGGACTATGCGATCTCAGAGTTCGGAGTTAGAATATATAATTATCAGGGGGTGTGGAGGGTGCAAGGGCTTGTCCTCCTGCAAAAACTCTTGTTGCTGGTTTAGTCCACTCTGTGGTAATCCCCACAGTATGGGCAAAATGTGCCAATATATTTTAATTGTGTTCAAGCTAAAAATGAACATTATATCTATATGAAAATAAGGAGACATTGTTTTGAAGACTGCTTTGGATAGGAATACTTCAGAATAAAGTTATTTCTTGAGTATTTAAATTGCAATAGGCTTGGTATATTTTTACTTTGATTTATTCATAGCAGATGTGAGGGTAATCAGGCATTTGGGAGAAATTCCACTTTTACAAACAACATTTGTTATCCATGACATGTAGTAGTCAATATTCTGACATCACAGTCTGGTAGAGTGAGAAGAATATGTAAAGACCAAAGGAATTTTCAAAAGGAAGCTCACAATTTACAAACATATTTGAAGGCCAACGTCTGTAACATAGGCACTTTAAACAATACCCACTGACAAGGAACCACCAATCTGAACAACAGTGGTTGCAGTATAAGCATCAAGATTATATATCATATGATTTGATATTCATTTTAGTGACAACAGACATCAAAGGTGCAGTAGTGCCTTATGCTTAGTTTGTTACATCATAGTTCTATATTTACTTTTTTTGGGGGGGGGGGCAATAAGATTTCCATGAACCACTTGTAATAAATCTCAATGGAACAGTTTACTTGCTAGCAAAGAGCCGCTGTGGATTATTAATTCATGTGCCCTAAATAAACCTGGGTTAAATGAATATCTGTGAATTTTTTTCTATTGCATTCGATGCACTTCAAAGTTTTACCAAAAGATGTTGACAATGCATTTTTTAGAATGGATTGAATAATGTTCAGCATTTACAGAAAGCATTAGGAATGTTATTAAGCTATTCCTATCTATTATAAAATAATTTAGTTCGAACATTAAGTTTCTGGGATTAATAGTTTTGTTTCACTTTAGATGGAATTTTCTTAAAATGTAGCAAGCAGCAACTGCAGTTTATGCAATATATGGACCACTAAGTATTTCAGTTATGATCACAAATGTAATCCAACATTGAATGCTAATAATGTACTGTACATATGGACCAGTAAGTGTTTTGGTTCTGAGTGAAAATGTAATCCCGGCATTGAATGCTGGTAATGCACTATATATATATACATATATATATATATATATATATATATATATATATATATATATATATACGGACCAGTAAGTGTTTCAGTTCTGATTACAAATCCAATACTGACACTGAATGCTGGTAATGCACTGAATATATGGACCAGTAAGTATTTTAGGTCTGATTACAAATCCAATACTGACACTGAATACTGGTAATGCACTGTATATATGGACCAGTAAGTGTTTTGGTTCTGATTATAAATCCGATACTGACATTGAGTTCTGGTAATGCACTCTATATATGGACTAGTAGTTATTTCAGTTCTGATTAAAAATCCAAAACTGACACTGAATGCTGGTAATGCACTGTATGTATGGACCAGTAAGTGTTTCAGTTCTGATTACAAATCCAGTACTGACACTGAATGCTGGTAATGCACTGTATATATGGACCAGTAAGTGTTTCAGTTCTAACTACAAATCCATTACAGACAGTGAATGCTGGTAATGCACGGAATATATGGACCAGTAAGTGTTTCAGTTCTAATTACAAATCCATTACAGACATTGAATGCTGATAATGCACTGTATGTATGGACCAGAAAGTGTTTCAGTTCTGATTACAAATCCAGTACTGACACTGAATGCTGGTAATGCACTGTATATATGGACCAGTTAGTGTTTCAGTTCTAATTACAAATCCATTACAGGCATTGAATGCTGATAATGCACTGAATATATGGACCAGTAAGTGTTTCAGTTCTAATTACAAATCCATTACAGACATTGAATGCTGTAATGCACTGCACCGAATACTGACTGGCATCTGCTGGTCATGCCTCTGTACTTTGCATCTGTCGAGGCTGCCATCTTTATCCCACCTACATATACTTCTGCACCCTCTACCAGTTACTTTTAACTTCTTTCAATTACATTTCAAGAAACTCATTAATCTTTTGAAACAATATTCTTCTTAGTGTTTACTTATTGTCAGTCATAGTGTACTCTTTCCTCATAACTAGCCTTCATATGTAATCTTCAAACCTACTCGGTGTGATTCCATTGTGTCCCTCACAATGCAAACCTTAAATATAAAAATCATTCCTTTACATATATGCATGTAACTAAGGTCTTAGGGCATGCTAAAATGTCCCACAAATTCTAAAATTCAGGGAATTACTCTAAATTATCCTTCAAATCTACTGAACAAACCTTTATTCTTTTTAAAATTTGCTAGCCAGCCAGTCACCTCTGCTATTTCTACTAATATCTTGCTTCCAATTATAGTTTAATGCTTACTCAGCAGAATTCAAGCTAATACAATGCATTAGATATGCATAACAGAAATGCATAATGACTTAAACTTTAAGATATTGCATGCACACTACAGATTAGAGAGCTTCTAATCATTAATATCTATATAATGCATGCCTTGTCCAAACATTACTATTCATAAACTTGCACAGCAGCTGGGGAATCAAATGAACTACCATAGAAGATGGCTGCCTAGATTAGCAGCTCTGTGCCTGGTGGATGTATAAAGTTTATTTTTTCATTAAGTTTAGAAGCTTCAATGACCCAAGAGGAAATTGTGTTTAAAGAGGTTTAGAAGTCAAAGTGACCTCTGTGGAGCTCTTAAATCATCAAAATGGAAATAAAAGTCAACACAATCCCTGAGAATGTCAAAAAAACTCATGGCCCTGTATTTGGAGGTAGGGGGGAGTTAAGGAAAAACAATAAAAAAGCAGCAGCGAATGAGTAACTATATGCAACAAAAGGTTGAATGTCTAGAAATTGCAGTAAAGTGGCAGAAAAATTATATTAAAAAGTTGCATGTGTGTATAGAAAGTTTAGCAGAGAAGCAGCAGGATTTAAAATGCAGAACACGCAGAGAAAACCCAGAGTCATCAGGCTGAGAGAAGGGATGGAAAGGAAAGAATTGCTGTGATATGCAGAACAGTTCATATGTCAGGTAAATGAAGGAAATGACAGATTAGATAAACAAGTAGGCAGAGCTCATGAGGGTTGGCAGATTTTTCTGATGGACCAAGTTAATTGTAAAATGCTATAGTTACAGGCTGAAGTGATGGATTGTTAAGACTGCAGCACTCAGGAAGGGCTTTGTGATGGCTGGCTATAAAATCAACATGGAAGATGATTAAACACCACATATTTGAAACGAAAAGGTCTGATGACAGCAGCTTACATTTAAGACAACTAGGAGCAGTAGCACTCCTAATATATTCTGCAATGCTCAAAGTTATCTGAAAAAGTGCTGTGGGCTAAGAAAGAAACAGAAGCAAAAGCAGAAGAAATACACATATACAAAGATGTGGTAGCCGGGAAAAATGGCTGGTAGTTGGAGGGGTGAAATGCCTTAAATGTTTTAAAGTAAGAAAATGGACCTACGTCCAGTCGGACACTTCCGGTCAACAAATATAAATAAATAAATAAATAAATAAATAAATAAATAAAGTGCAGCAGCGGAAATGTCTGCTGATCTTAAAGGCCCTGACCAAATAGTTGGAAGGGGAACAGACACTGTATTACTGGAAGAAAGGGATAAAAGACCATTAAAAGAAGTGCAACAAATGGTGCAAAATTTTAACCAGAGCAAGCACATAAACATGACTGATATGAAGAGGCAAGGTAATGCTGAGGGATGTAGATGTACTGACAGCTGGGATCTCTAAAGAGAAGTGTAGGAGCACTGAGGTAGACAATTCAAGAGATTTCCTTTGAAAGACAGGTGCTAGCAGAGGGACGAATGGGAAGAAGTTTGTGACTTATGGAGACTAGAAGGAAATGTGAAAATAGATATGGCAATGGGAAGCAGCTAAGGCAGGGATCCCATGGATATGATGGCAGAAAAGAACAGTATGTGAGTGAATGAGGAAGCATTTTTTAATGGAGAAAGTTGTGTTTCAATAAGGTGTTAAGTAATGCTTAATTCTGTCTCTTTCTGTCATTGTTTATATCCTTGATCTATCCAACATAATGAGTGGTCATACACAGTAGGACACAAAGGGAACACACATTCTTCATGGATAAAATGCAGGGAACTGAAAGCCCCTAGAGTGATACTGACATGGTGGCTACTGGATTACTTGTATTTAAAGGGTGTGACGTTGCATTAGGTCAGGTACCTAATGCTCTTACCAGAAATTGAGGGTAGCTACAAACTTAAGTTTAAATGACAGTAATCAGAATATATTCTATCAAAATGAGCTAAACATGCAGGAATATGCCTGTGAATAATCACTGTTACTACTGATTCTGTGGATTAGTGCTCTTGTATATTCAATTATATATTTTTTTGATATTTTGTCAATAAAATTGCGTGTGAAACTTTCAAACTAGAGGAGCTGGGATGCCAGCTTAGTAAGGTCTCATCAGTTTTAGAGCTTTTGTACTTGAAAAGGTACAAGATAGTAAGACATATAAATACTGTCTGTTTTAATCAAAATACTTACAGAATTTATAGTCGGTATAAATAGACTGTTGCATATGAAAATGGTCATATTATGCGATGGTGAATTGTTATGGTAAACACACTTTTATGTGCAATATGTGTGTTAAAACAACACAGTATATGCTCTTTCTCTAGTGGCTGTAGTAAACTGCTGGGCTTGTACTGTGAGTCAGTGAGAGTGAGCATGTATGGTGCACATGGACCACTGTGATATCCAATGCAGCACAATCTCAGGGGACTGGGGAAGAGAGTAACAAGGTATATGTTATCTGGTATGGGACATTAACATAAATATGTAGATATGTTTGGGGGTGTGATGCTCTTGCACTAGCCCAGTGATCGAGGAGTCTCAATCCTCACTACTGGCAACAGTGGGGAATGTACACAATGGGAGGATGACACACACAGTAATGTGCAATTTCCCTTAAGAGTACACAAGACCACAGTCATTCTGGGGCTGGTTTCTCCCTCTTTCTCCAGATCCCCAATAAGACTCCCCACTGGCACAGCTATAGAGTTGACACCTTAGCCAGGCTTCCAAGCCAAGGCCTCACTCTTTCTATCTAACCAGTGCTTCATGTCCCTGCCCAAATAGCTGACACACACATTCTTGGGAACTTGTTACACACACACACACACACACACACACACACACACACACACACACACACACACACACACACACACACACACACACACACACACCTGGGAAAGGCTGGCACAGGTTTACCACCTATGCCCCCTTCTGCTCAGACTATAAGGTAGTTATCACTGCCACCAGAACCCCTTATCAGCTACTTTACGACCCTTAACAAAGGGTGTCCAATCTTACTGTGTAATGTTACTATTAATCCAAATGGTAGTTTGACCAAAAGCCAGGCAATTTGGAGTGGGCCACAGTGTCACCAAATAGATATGCAAGCACACTAAGAGCTTAAATATGTCTCACAAATATCAGCCACAAAGACAGGTTTAAATATATTTAAAAATAGATAATAAAAGAACAAGAAAATACTCAATAAATCATCATAGTAACTTCAGAGTTCAAAATCACAGGGAAAATTTAAAATAACATTGCAGGACAGTCTCAAATAAATAAAGAAAACATCTAAGCTTTATTTCACTATAGTCCTAAATGTTATCTAAGAGAAAGTATTGCACCCTGGTTAACTTACTTTACAGAACAACAAGCAGGCATGAGTGGTGAGTAGATATTTCCAGGTCAAAGATAAAATACAAAATGCCCTCCCCCTCTCAGAGAGTTCTTAAATTAATATCAAATATTACTGCTGGGTTAGCTTGGATGACATCACTTTTTGTCACCTGACTTTAGTTCCCAAGCTAAACCCCCATTGCCAGAAACTGCCAACATTTAGCATCTCCCTGTGAAAAATACATACATAAAGGTTTTTCCTCAGATCCTGTAAGTCCTAAAACAATAAAACACTCCTACATCTCAAGCCTAGTAATTATCTCTCTTCCAAGGCAACACAGAGAGTCCCCTAGTATAGACATCCTGTCTCCTGTTGACTGAAACTGAAAGATAACATCTCTTGTTTATGACCCAGCAATAAAGTACTTCAATCTCAACTATAGTTAAAGTTTTGCAAGTTAATCTTCTATGTTCCAGTAGGGTACACTGTGGATACATCTTTTAAGCTCAGTACTGTACAAACCCTGTTCAATACATACATCTGTACCAGCAATTTGATACACACATAACATACAGTTCTAATATAGTGACAAAACAAGCCAATGCATCATGCTGATATTCACAATTGACATATAACTATTTACAAAATTCCAGATAGTTATGCTGGCAGTATCTCCTTCTGTCACACTTCTATATAACTCATATTGCTATTCACAAATGACATATAACTATTTACAAAATTACAGATAGCTGGGCTGGCAGTATCTATTTTTGTCACACTCCTATATAAATCATATTGATATTCACAAATGACATATAATTATTTACAAAATTCCAGATAGCTGGGCTGGCAGTATTTCCTTTTGTGATAGGGGAAATCTCTAGAAGGAAGTTTCTGAATCACCATGTAGAGGGAGCTCTGAACTCATCATCCACTAACCCCAGTGGTAGCAAAGGGAAGTGCATTAATGTGCTGGGAGAATCTTAGTTGTAACATTACTGACCTAAAGACCCATGTAGCCCAGTTCCACTAGAGTGACAGGTAAGCATATTCTAAGGGGAGTAGAGAAGGCACAGAGGGTAAAAAAGGGAAAATATGAGCAGCAAAATGGAATATTGCAGGGATTAACAATCTAATAAAGAGGAAGATGAACAGGGAGGAACTAGGTTTATTTTTTTTACAAAATGATTTGCTTCAAGTTGGACAAATGGAGATATTAGAAAGGAAGTGGGGATTTTATACAGCTCTGCTGAACAATGGAAATCAGTGAAGGTGGTTAAGATGAGGAAGGCAGATGGGTGACAGGGGATGGCTGACAGAGGACATAGGATTGGTCAAGCACTCCTTCTATGCCCCTAATGTGGATTGACCCAATGTTTTCATGACTGGATACAGAATTTGCAGGCACTAAAGAAAGACAGAGACAGAATAATCACGGGGGGTAATTTTGATGTGGTATTAGGCCCAAAAATGTATAAAAATTTGGAGCAGTTGAATTTCCCAGTTTCAGTCAAAAAGTCCTAGCATATGAGGTGAGACGGGGAGAGACTGTTAGCTGTATGTCAAGAAATAAGACCACGAGAGGTAGGGTTGACATTCTCAATGTGTGAAACAAAAACAAATAGGTTGAACAGATTGTTGGTGGATAGGAAAATTTTTTGAGGAAATCACAGCTGTATATTGCAGAGAAAGAAGCTTATTAGATCATCCCATTGTTAAGATGATCTGAGAACTAGCAAAATAGATAGCAAGTAGCTAGCAAGATAGAATCCTGGGTACTGGATGAGAAGATATTTATATCAGATGAACAAAGGACATGGTTAGGGAGATAATAGGCTTAAATAAAAATGCCTAGGGAACACTGGGCATTTGTGAATGCAATGGGGTGATCACTACCTTTAGGGTTAACATTATGGCTAGAAGAAGGAGAAAGAGAAAAGAAAGGGTGATGGAAGTGTGGGATTTAGAGGACAGGTCAGGAGGTGCAATGCATTGAAGAAGGTGAGGTAAAAAGCCATAAGGGGCAAGCAGAAAGAATATTTATTTATTTAACATTTGTTAACTGGGAAAGTCCAACTTCGAATTAAGCCAATTTTCAGAGGAGGCCCAAGGAGAAATTGTCCAGACACATGTCTTTATAATGTGGGAGAAACCCGGAACAAACCCACACAAATGCAGGGGGGACATGCAGACTCCACATAGAAGGCACTCCAGTGAAGAATTGAACCATTGAACCTCTTGCTGTGAGGCAACAACACTACAGCTGCACCACTGCACCATCCAATATGAGGAATCAAAGATAAAAGCTGAGTTGATGAGAGTTGGGGCAGGATGGTGGGTGGGGGGTATCAAGATGCTGATGTTGAAGATCAAGGGTCAGAGAAAGAAAACTCAGTAAAAAAATGAAAGGGAGAGAAAAGCTGTAGGGGTGAGCAAATACAGGCACAATTTAAATATTATTACACTGACCTCTGTAAAAGAATAGACTCCCCCAAGTTGTATTGGTTTATAAATGGAAAAGATATGTGTTGTGTGAGGAGAAGCAAACATGAATAAGTTTGCTAATAGGACAGGGGAGTTGATTGAGGCTATTAGGTATTTGAATGAGTTATAGTGAGTGAACCAGATGTATATCACATTGATTTCCATAAAACAGTGGGCTTTCAGGTGACTCAGGTGAGCAGTTCAATGCCAGATCTGTTCAATGACATTATAGAAGAAGGGAGATTAACCAAATCTATGGAAGAGGCAACAGTAATAGTATTGTATAAACAGAATGGGAAAGAGATGCGCGTCAAAAATGATCACCCTCTATCTCTTATGCAATGTTGATACCAAAGTGTTTGCTCACATATTGACAACAAGCCTGGAGAAACTCCTTCAGAGACTGGGTTTTCTTTAAGGCAGATCATCTATGGACCATGGACGTACTCTTATAAATTTGCAGAATGGGCTGAATAAGACAGACATAGAATGGGAAGAATTTTGGTAAAGGACAGTCAGAGGGCCTTTGACTATGTCTCATGGTACTTTATGACAGATACCTTGACAATGGCCAATGGAGATGTTAGGTGGTTGAAGGGATTGAAAACCCTATATAGGGCTCCAAAATTACAGCTATAGATAAACGGTGGATTTACAAAAGAAATAGTATCCTAAATAGGAACTCAAGAAGGATGTCCTTTATCAAATATTCATTGAATTCCAGGTGCAGAGATTAAGGGGAAGCTGGGTAATACAGAATTGTGGTAGGAACTGCAGATGATCACATGATGCTGCTTAAAGATGTTACTGTGTAATTGCCTGGGATATTTTAGGTTCTCAGTAGTTTTGGTAGTGCATTGGGAAACTTTAAGTAAAAAGAAGTTAGTTTGCAGTTAGGCCTCAATACTAAAATTCCCCTGGGCTTAAATGACAACATATCCCTCAAAGACATGCTTAAACTGAGGGCTGCTAAATTATAAATGAAGTGTAGATTTCATTTTATACTTGTATATACTTACACCTCTTTTATTTCCTTGCTATATACATTATTTTCATATACATACATGCACTGTTCTTTAATAATTGAATTTAAAGTAATTTTAATAGCAGTTCATATATTTTTGATTTATACTGTGTTTTCATTCTGTTTTTAGCACATTCCATATATACCCAATAATTCCACAATATTGTTGTTAGAGTACTAATCTGAATTGGATCTACATATATACTTTTTTGCATCTTTCTCATATTTTTGTTGTGCGTTTCCTATTGGATAAAATGTTTGAATTACATGGTCAGGCAGTAATAATTTGTGAGTGAATGAGGGGTGATTTGGTTCTGAAGAAGTCTGCTACATTTTTAAGGATAGAAGTGCTAAGCCATTTGTAATAAAACAAATATTTTGTAGCTGAAATTTATTGGCTGGATTTCATCTGTCCAGAAGAAATGATTTGCAGTATCTTTTATTGGTTCTTGGTCTTTTTGGTGCTGCATATAGCCTTTGGTGTGATTATTAGGGGAATGAAATGGAAGATAGCTAAGGCATGGAAATGGGGAGTGTCTGGAACTTTATACAAAAAAGAGGAGCAAGGATCTAGATGCAAAAACTATGGAGGACCCATGCACAATGGTTGACAAGGAGGTGTAAGAGCTGGTCAGGAATGGGCAGACCAATCAAGCAAAGAGGCAAGAGTGAGTCATGAAATGGGTGCAACTGTAGTTATAGTGGATTGGGAATGGTAGTACCAAGTACTGCTGTAGGAATTATGGATTATCAGAGATAAGATACACTGTGCCTAATCAGAGGTGGAGAAGTACAGTATCCTGAAATCTGCACACGGTGTTTAATATAGCATGAAATGTGCAAGGGAAAGAATGACAGAGCTAGAAGTGAGGTGTAACATGTAAATGTCAGATATTTGTGCTATACGTACTATAACAAATATGTTGTGTAATATAGCAGACAAATGTGAAATTAATATTATATGTGATAATGCCTCACCTTAAATTGCATTGTTGATAAGTTTTGTAATATATACAGTAAATTATAAGGTTAAAAAAGAAAAGAACTTGTTCCCCAACCTATAAAATGGTAGCTTTCCTTTTTTATAAATATGTTAATCTTTTATAAATCATTTTGTAAAGCAAAAAGGGAATATTCAAGTAATGTGTATCCTAATCCGATATCCCTGAACTTTCAACTGTGTTCTCTTACTATAACAACTATTTTCTTAATCACCAGCATAAAAAAATCAGTATAGCTATGGTTTCAATGTAAACTAACTGACAAAAACTATTCTGATGATTTGTTAATTATTCCTTATGATCCCACACCACTCATTTTGAGGATTTTTTCTCTTTAAACTTAAAAATGGTTCATTTCACCTCTTTCCTAGCACAAGAAGCATAGAGCATATTAGAGTGTTATGCTAATTATAAAGTTTAAGCATTTTGTCATAGCTGTCTTTCAAACTTAATATAACAACCTAGAAGGGATATTATTATGATTAATGTCAAGGGTAGGACTAAGCATAAGGAGACGTATGGCATAGATGTCACATGACAAATGACTCAGTCATTCAGATTAGGTGACCACTGGGTGCTCACATCAGATCCATCCATCCATCCATCTACAGCTGCTTTTCCCATTTTTGCACATGGGGTCAGGGTGTCACTTCAATAGTGGCAATCATCCAGAACCAAGGTTTACACTGCTGGATGGCTAGCCTTCCCATGGTAATGTTTTCACACCACACACTCACATGCACACTCACACCTGTGGTCAACTTAGAGTGTCCAATCCACCTACTGCATGTCTTTGGAATGTGGGAGGAAACCATAGCACCTAGAGGAAACTCACATGAACACAGAAAGGACATGCAGAATCCACACAGAAGGCAGCCCAGCCAAGGATCGAAAAGGGGAACCTTTTGCTGTGAGGCAACAACACTATCCACTGCACTACTGTGCTTCCCTAATGTGGAAGGAAACCAAAGCACCTGGAAGAAACCCACAGATGTGGGAGGAAACTGGAGCATCCTGAGGAAATCCACAAAACCCACATGTAAGGGTACTCACATGTCACATCATACAGGCCTGGACAAATACACACATACAGTATTTTAAATAAATTACATATGGAAATGGGATATGAACACGAATAAATATTTATAATTTACAAATAACCTGTCATTTATTAGTACCTTCATCTGCTACTGTATAGGAATACTTTTACCCCAATAACAGACTTTTCTGATTAGTGTCTGAAATTATTGCACAGGAAATGTACCCTAGGTAAAGCTTTTTTCAATCATTATTTGGTTTGCTGCAGGACTACATGCTATTATGCTGAGTGCAGGACTACAGTGCTGAGAATCAGACTAGTAAATGGTAACTTTTCAAATGTACATGTTTATTTTGAACATAAAAGAAAAAATTAAGTGTGTTAAATGGACAATATTCCAAACATAGAGGAAAAAGTCTACTAAACTCATTGCTTTATGACAATAATCCATGAATGGCAGAGTAGGCTGTATTTTAGTTAAGACTTCATTACAGAGTTTAATTTTCCAATATGTTTGTGTACGAGTCTAAATTGGCTATTGCCCACTAATCATTAGGGTTTGATGATTTAGCTTTCATGACAAGGTATATCATAATAACTTTTTCTAAGTTATCTGGATTTGTTGAGAAGACACACATCTGCTATATATGTGGATTAGGGTATGGAATTAAATTGTCTTGCTATTTTGTTGAAAGCGAAGTGATGTTCATCATCTAAATTAAGACCATTTTAAAGAGGTATGGAAAGATATTTTAAGATTAAGTATGTATATATGATGATGTAGTGAATGGACTGCTGGGAACTGATATTGATGGCAGGTACCACAGCAGCTCCGCCAGTTAAGTCATTACTCCTTAAATATCATCCTGTTATATGGTGAGCCATAAATGATCATAAAAAGAATAAATAGAAGGTTTTTCTGCACAGACTCAGCTTTACAGAGTTGCTGCTTGACAAAAAGTCTCAAGTCATGATTTCAATTTTACATTTCATAGCAAATGCCATGCTACAATTTGTAATATCCTTTAAAAATCAGAATATTTGGGTGAATTCTGTGATGTGGCAGACATGAAATTGCCTGCTGATCTTCAGTATGGAAAGGTGTACATTCTTTTGTTAAGTAATCCTACATCAGTGTATTCTCATCATGTTGTTTCTTTTTTCCTGTTCAGAATTGCCTCAACATTTGACGAGAATGTTAAAATCACAAAGAACTCCCATGCACTGCATTATACGTACTAATTTAAAAGTTGTTCCAAATGTAGAACATTATACAGTATCAAGTGGTGTGATTATTGTGCTTTGCATGCACTGTATTGTGTTCATTTTGGAGGTGGCCTGCTTACCTTAGATCACTTTATGGTGTTCGATGTATGATACTATTTATTGCAGCGTGTTTCTCAGATGTGCGAGATAGTGCATATTTGAAGTCCATGCATTGCTGTATCATAACTTACATTGTGCATGTGTAACAGTATAATGACAATACAACTTAAACACAAGTCAACATTCAGCAATGAGAGATGCTTTTATAGACTAGACAATAAAACCATAAACATCCAACAGAGCAGCTTTGTTCCAAGCTAACAAAAAATGAGTCATAGGAGTACACTGTGAACAATCAAATTTGAATGGTTTCTATGAGACATTTAATAAACAATCCCTTCCTAGGCTGATACAGCAACATGAAGTTTTTTATAATGACAGCTATAAGGAAAATATAAGGATGCAGTCATATCTACGTTTAGTATAACTACCCTAAATTTCAGATCAATCACGCATTTTTGTCACAATTACTTCTGCTAGCTTGGATCTGTCTATAAAAAGAGGTGATTTTACAAAAATAAATCACTTTTTTATGGATAACGTAAAGCTTTTATACAGATTTTTTGAAAATATTGTTTCATAAATACTGTTTTATCATTTATATGATCCATGATTGTACTCTGAAATAGATTTCCTTCTAAGAAAACCTGAGCAAAATTTAAATAGCATAAATTACCAAATAAATTCTTATTAAGAACCACAAGAAAACATAGTGCAGCACTCTCATGTTTCACTTCATGAGTTAATGTGGCAAATGTTCTCTGCTATTTTGATGGAATATATCATTCTAAGACATGTTATGACAGTTGTGACAAGTGTGACATGGCATATTTGACATTAGTAGATGAATGGAAATCTGACAAATGCAAGGTGACTTCCTCATTAACGCAAGAAGGAAATTAGGCTGCAGTGACTCAGAATACGTAGCACTCAACTCATAAATATCTTTTCCAACTTTTACCGGTACTTTCAATCAAAGCCTAGTGCAAACAGTATGCAGAGGGAAAGGTAGCAGTGACTGCTTATACCTTTCATGAGCTGTAATACAAACGTATATCAAGTGAATAAAAAAATGTACAAAAGCTCAAGTAAAACTGTATAGTAGCCTTGCAACGGTTGTAGGGGGTACCTTTCAAGAGTATGCTACCTTATAATCATGTTGTATGAAGTTGTAAAACAGAAAAAAAAAACATCTCACAGTAAAACAAAAGCTACTGTATTTTAATTGCTTGAATGGTAAAATGAGGAGCCCTTTCCAAATGGCAAGAAAACTGAAGAACCTTTCTTAAAATGAACAGCTCACAGTTAACATCGCTAACTATTCCAGATGTTATGAGACTGTAATCTTTTACTGAGAAGATGCCCTGCAGCAGTGAGTGAAGACAGAGTGTTGGAATTTTACAGACTGTAGCTTTATAAACATGAATTTGTCAATGCCAAACACTGGCTGCTGGTTATACATTTTTGTTTCACACTGACCTCAGTGTTAGAAAATACTTGTGTTGCTACAACTCACTTTTATAAACAAAACATCTGCCATTTTCAGTCTGTTACCATTAATTTCGCAATACAGAATAGATATAAGATGATAGTTGGTGTAGGATTTCTTATGAGCTGCCCTGCAAAACATATTATTCTGTAAAGGTGAAATAAGTCAAACATCTGGAAGCTGGTAACGTCACAAATCAGCATCAAAATGCAATAACCTCTCATGTATTGAAAGATTTGCCATGTAAGCTCACTGAAGGTTCAATATAATCAGTGTTACCTTGTCTAAGAAGCACAACAAATGTACATTTACATAGTCATGGCAAAATATCATTACATATCACAATAATGTAGAGTAAATATTTTAGAAGATATTTGAAAACCAATACTTCTGCAAGAAAATGTGAAATCATGGCACCATATCCAATGATATGCACCTTCAAAAATCAAAATATTGCAACAGATCTCCGCATGCATGCTGTAATGTGCTATTTAAAAGAACAAAACTGCAGAGTGCCTTTTGGAATAACATTAAACAACAACTTGCAATCTGCATTGCAAAATAAATGGGCAGACATCTGAAAATGTATTGCAGTAAGATATTAATTGCCCAAATGCCCAAGCCACCAACATGAGACAGCTTACATGGCATTCCAGATTGATGCAGCAATGTTAGATAATGAGAAGAGGGTGGATATAATTATAGCATGCGTAATATTCACGACAGGGTGTATATATAACATATATGATAACAGCTAATCAATATCAGAACACCTACAGAACACCAACATCAGATACAGGCTGTTAACAGCTTCATTGCAGCTTACCATGTTATAGCATGCGTAATATTCATGACAGGGTGTATATATAACATATGTGATAACAGCTAATCAATATCAGAACACCTACTGAACACCAACATCAGATACAGGCTGTTAACAGCTTCATTGAAGCTTACCACGTCTGCCTTTATGTACGGTAGTCTGTATCTACACAGCTGTGTCCTGAAGAAATGGCAACTATCCTGGGTTTGTAGGACAAAATATTGCCCTGGTTTCCTTTAATAGTTGCAAAGAGCAATCATTTTGTTTATGAATTAAGTAAATGTTACATGAAGTGGCACAGAAAATTCAGATTCTACAAGAGTGAGCTTTTACTTTAGCAAAAAAAGTTACCTCCACTCCTTTGCTTTGGTTGTGGATTGGACTGTCTTGTACAATCTCACACTTCTATAAAAAATGTCCTACTTTAAGCATCTGAAAATGTGGCAACCCTAAGTTCAGAAAGACGGTCCTGAGAGATGTGATGTGTTCCATAACAATGTGCAGGTACCCAGGAACTATGTGCTTCTAGAAGAGAAATAATTCTTGCTAACTCTAAAGCCTTCAGTACAACTTTTAGGTTTGGCTCCATAGCATACAAGGACAGAGTCTTGGCTACATACCTCTCAAATGTCCAGATTTTCACAGAATGTCCAGATTTTTGCTTCATATTTTTGGTCTGTTTCTCATAAAATTTCACTTTTCTGTCAAATCATTTGCAAATTATTGAAGACTGAAGTTAGAAAATAATGAAATACATTTGAGTTTCAGACTTCATACCCTTCAGAAAATTCAGGGTAATGCAAAACCTGTTATTCTATCAACTTTCTTAGTTTGTAAGAGTAATAATTTAAAAAAGTCCTTATTTTTTCGGCATTTGTCCCACATTACTTATGGCTTTGACCTGATTTCTTGCTCTAAGAAGTTAAGAGGTATGCTTAGCTACCATGCAGGTGACCTAAATTACAGCAAAGATACTTGTAGGTCTCTGCAGAGGAGAATTGGAGTGAGTGGTCACTGCTAGCTCAGCTATCCTGAGGGAAAAGGAAGTGGATGTGGCTTGGGATTTGGGTGACTCTTTACAGAAGCATTCAGGGATACATCTGCGGATTATGAACCTTTGAGCACATGCTACTTGGATGTATGTATTTAAGCCAAAAGAGCATGTGGAGACATGACCCCTGCAGCCAGCAACACACAGGTGAAGCTTAGTGAGCTAAAGTGAGGAAGGGGATACTCTAAGGGCGTGGAGAGTAGGAAGTACCATCACTGGAGCAGTAAGCCCTCCCATTCGCTACCACCATCGCCATGGGGGATCACTTGGGTTAATAAGGTACCCTGGGCAGGAATTAATGTGTCGTATGTCTCTTTTCAAGCCCAGAGATGCATGATGTTGGCCCCTCCAAGGAAGCAAATGGGCCAATTGGCAGAAGATAGATGAGTCATGGGGTGGACCACATAACATCATAGGATCATAGGAGGTTACTAGGCTAATGGCCGTGTGGCCATTAGAAGCTTAACCAAGAGTTTATCCCCAACAAAGAAACCTCAGTCAGCACCTGTCACCCCTGTCAATGAGGGACAAAGGTGGAACCCCCTGGGACAAATTTGTGGTTTCCCATCCACTCATCAATGTTTCATGTGAACAGGATCAATGAGATATTCCATTTGACATGTATGGGAAGTCTATTCCAGAGACGGGGCAGCCTCTGGGAGACAAATATGTCTTCCCAGCAGGTTTTGTTGATGTTGCATATTAGACTTAGGCCTTTCGAACGGGTAATGCATGAGGAGTTAGACATACAGATATGGAACATTTCTAGTTGGGCAGGGTCTGATTTTTCCTTGTAGGCAATACACAGATCACCTCTAAGCAATCTGTACGATGCTGAGTAGAGCAATAGTAATTTGAGCCTGTCCACATAGGACAGGAGTTGGATTATCAATGGTGAATTGTTTTTAAACATTATATTTTTTGAGTAAATCTTGAATTTGATACTGTCAGTTTAAAAAATGGTTTCACCAGTTGATTGTTTAACTAATTAAACTTGATAATGTGGCTGATTTAAACAGTATAAACTGATTTTAACTTTCCAAACACGTTATTCTGATGAAGTCCATTTTCATTGGATGAAAATGGTTAATCTACTTTGGCAATAAATGGTATCAGATTTCTGAATATTGCTTCTACTTTTTTATTGTTTTTAGTTTGAACTGTGTGGTTTTTCACTAATACACCAATTAACAAACTGCAAATCCCCCAGATGGAACAACTTTTACAAATCACTGTGATACTGTACAAATGAGCAGTGTGTTCTGATTTATATGGGAGCTTCAACGATTCCTCATTTTCTAACATAGTCCATGTCTTAATTACTTCTGGAACAAATGTTCCCTTGAATTACTCCTAATTTATAAATCTCTGTAAAAACATTTTATAGAGCTCCTGCTCTGTTAAATGTAATTTGATATTTTTATTTATTTATTATTATTTGTTTTACATTTGTTGACCGGGTTTGTCCGACTGAGCTAAGTAGGCCTTTTTCAACGGAGGCCCGGGGAGAAAAGCTCCACATGTTCTACAGATTATCATTTACAAAAATAAGTAAACAATCAACTGGTTTGCAGAATATATTCAAAGCAATATATACATGAAAAACAAGGACTGTCAGATTTAGAATCCTACATCATTCAGAAGGACTAACAATAGTTTTGTCACCAGATGTAACATTTTACATTATACAGATTATACAGATAAGAAGGTATGTAATGTGCCTAGGGTAGGGAAATTAATGTGAGACAGCGTCTACAAAGCTAAAGAAGGTTACATAAGTTGGGAGCAGATGATAGAGGTGTGCAATTAGGATTGGTAAGCTGTTTAAGGGGGGGGGTACAGAGGCAGATCCATTGGCTTAACAGGTATTCTTTAGTGGCTAGCTTTAATTGACTAAGTTGCTTGAGTGACCTCATCTCAAGTAGGAGTTTGTTCTAGGCCTTGGAAGGATTATAGCTATAGAGAATACATCCTTTCTTAGGTTTAGGTTTGTGGATTTTGTTTCACAAACAGTGGGATCTCTGTACAACATGTCTGTATCACTATGTAATATTTATACTTCATATCTGAATTAAACAGTTATAATATATGCTGTTTTAAAATGGATGAAAATACTTCAGAATACTTAATATCTATGAGCAAGACTTTTTAAAGACCATACATACAAATCTCCCCTGAATCTCCTGTAGGATATCGAATTATAGTCCAGTTTTCTTATTCTATACTTGTTTCCCTTATTTTTGAATTTTCTTACATGAACAATAAATGATTATGTCAATTCAATAATATTATTACCAGATTTTATATCAATAAGAAATGTGGCTTGAGCATATATTTTTTTACATCTAAACACCCTTTGCTCTCTTAGCTAGATACCACTACAAACTGACTTCTCTCCTCTGCTACAGAGAGTTTCATAGTGTCTTTTCATAGGTTCATAGCTTCATAGGTTCATACTAGGCTATCTGCCCTAGGGCATTTACAAGCCTAGCCAGAGTGTGTTTGGCTTTCGCCACCCCTTGGAATGAGTTTACTGTGCCCTTTTTAAGGTTGTGTTTACTGTGCCTCTGTCCAGTATTGACACAGAAGTGATCCCCGGGGTAAACCTACGATCTCCCATCCACTCGTCAAGATTCCTCTTGAAGAGAGTCAGTGAGGGGCTCTGTCTAACATGGACTGGGATTCTATTCCAGAGTGAAGGGAGCCTCTGTGTTATGAATCTGTCCCTCCAGCATGTCCTATTTACTTCTGTGCTGAGGTTCAAGTCACTCGATCACATAGCTCTTAGGGATTTAGATTTTCTGAGGTGGAGCATGTCCATTAATTCAGGGTTGGACATGGCTTTGTACATCAGGCATAGATCGCCTCTGAGTAGGCGGTATGCAACTGAGTAGAGCTGGAGTTTCTTTAGCCGAGCAGCATATGGCATCTGTTTGAGTCCCTTGATCCTCTTAGTGAGGTACTTTTGGGGTCTTTCTGGTTGCTGGAGGTGTCGGGTAAGGTACATCCCAAATGGGGCATTGTATTCAATTATGGGCATGATGAGGGATGAGTAAAGGGGCACAATGACCTCCTTTGATCTAGATGCAAATCCTTTCATGATAAGGTGGGCTATATAGAAGGTCTTCCTAACCACTTTGGCAATGTGGTTGTCAAAGGAGAGGTTACAATAAACTTGGGTCCCCAGGTCCCTAATTACTTCTTCTGTACTTAATGGACTACCTCCTATGTGGTAATTTGTGGGCACTTTGTTTTTGCCAAAGGGTATAACTATACAATTTTTGGCATTTAGTTTAAGGCCATGGCTCTGGCACCAGTTATCCATCTCTATGAGACCCTTTTGGAGGATGCTTGTGTCAGCTGGAGAGTCAATTATGGCACCCAGTTTGCAGTCATCTGTGAACTTGGTCAGCCACAGTCCTCCCATGTTAGCCTGTACCTCAGAAAAATATATTCCGAATAAGAAAGGTCCCAGGACTGAGACCTGTGGGACACCACTTGTAACTGGTTTAGAGTCTGACATGGATCCAGCAATTCTGACCATGTGGGTTCTGTCCTTAAGCCAGTTTATTTAGGCTGGAGAGTTTGTCTACGATGCCTGAGTGGGGTATTGTGTCAAAGGGTTTTGCGAGGTCTAGGTAGGCTGTGTGGACCACCTTACCCTCATCAATGGCCTTGGTGACTGTTTCAAAGAAATCTACCAGGTTCAGGAGGCAGGATCTGCCTTTAACAAAGCCGAATTGGATAGGATCCAGTGTCTGTAGGTCCCCAATGTCTTTGTTTATGAGCTCCATAATGATCATCTCCATAGCTTTGCAGACCAGGCTAGTCAGGCTTATGGGGCGGTAGTTTCCAGGGTCCGTAGATGCGCCTCCTTTGTGGAGTGGGACCACTGTTGCTGTACGCCATTCTTTGGGTACATATCCTGTAGTAAGGCTAAGATTGACTAGCAGCTTTATGTGAGGGTATAGCTCTTCTTGGAGTTCATGTAGCACACAGCCCGGGACACCATCCGGTCCCATTGATGCTGTGTTTTTTGCTTTGGAGAGGGTGGTTCTCACCTGGGCATCTGAGATGTCAGGGAGGCAACACTCTACTGGGATAGATATTTGTCCTTTTGGGGGGGAGGGGGGAGAAGTTTGCACTGAACCTGTCTGCCAGGATGTTGGCAATGTCTGAGGGTTCAGTGTATTTTTTGTTATTATGGACTAACTCTGAGCATATCTGGGAGTTGCCACCCAGGTTTCTAACATAACTAAAAAAGCCTTATAATTATCTTTTGTTGTTTGTGCAATTTTTCTCTCGAAAGTGGCCTTGGATGTTTTTATGAATGATCGTAGTTTTGTGCTAGTACTGATCAGAGATGCCTTCCCTTTTAGGGATTTTGCTCTATCATGTAGTAACTTCTTCCTTCTGTTGTATAGCTTATTAATGGCTGGGGTCCACTAGACAGGACACCTGCCTTTGGGGGAATGGGTCTTGGTTTTATCTGGGATTGCATGATCCATGCATTCCTGAAGGTGTCCATAGAATGCGTTTATAAAGGATTCAGCAGATAGGGCCGTGGTTTCCACTGGCCTGGGGGCCTTGAAGGATTCCACTTTGGTTTTAAGAAGTGTGAAGTTAGCTTTTGAGAAGTTCTTCACTGTGGTCTTTTGTGCTGGGCATGGGGGCAGGATGTGGATTTCTAGTGAGATTAATTTATGGTCCGATCTTACCAATGAGGGGTATACTTCTGGTATGGAACATTGTGTCCCCATGTTGGTGATGATCAGATCTAGTATATTTTTTCCTCTTGTGGGAGTGGTGACCAATTGTTCCATAGCATTTGAGTTTATGAATTCTAGGAACCTCTGGGCTAGGGTGTTGGGGCTTGAGTAATGCTCCCAGTCTATGTTTGGATAGTTGAAGTCCCCCAATATGATGGTGTTTGGAGAGACCTTTATATTCTCCAGTGTCTTCAGGAAGGCTGAGTGGGGTTCCTGAGTTTGAGAGGGTAGTCTGTAGCATGCTACAAACTGAAAGGCAGTTTTGCCCACTGTTAGTTGCACATGGATGGTCTCCGATGCTTCGTGCAATGCCACTAACCTGGAGGTGTGGGTGTCCTTGATGAATATGGATACTCCCCCTCCTTTTGTGGTTCGGTCTGAGTTTTGGGGCCGAAAAGCATGATATGAGGTACAACCTGGTAGTGCTGGGGTGCTCTCAAGAGCCTTAAACTAGGTTTCTGTCACTGCACAGACATCGATGTTGTCCTTACTGAGGAGGGTTTTGAGAGAGTGCATCTTGAGGTTTAGACTTCTGGCGTTGAACAGCATTACCCTTAGTTTCTTTCTACTTGTGCTGTCTAAGGAGGTGGGTTTATCTTTTGGGCCTTGCCTAAAAAAGGCACTATGGGGGAGGCAAGAGCCTTTGCCAAAATCCGAAAGCCCAGGGGTGACAGGTGCAAGCCGTCCCTTGAGAAGCAACGTGGCTTGTCGAGCATGTCATCCCAGGCAGACAGATACTGGATCCCCTTTGAATGACACCAATACTTAAGCCAATTGTTGAAATTGATCATTTTGTCTTTATACTGAGGCATCATTCTTGGTGAGGGTAAGATGCTGCTCAAGGTGAGGGTCATACTGGCCTGGGCTACATGATCAGAGAGCTCCTCTGTGTCTCTTTTCATGTAGTCCAGGGAGGTACATCTCAGGTCATTCACACCAGCATGGACAATGACTGAGTCATATTTGTACTTGCTTTGGAGTGACCTGAGTGCTTGTGTTATGTGGCGGATTCTAGCGCCCAACAAGCAGCTCACTGTGACCTTTTCTTTGTTCAGCCTGGTGAGCGGGACGTCACTGTGTCTGACTATAGAGTCACCCATTACAACTGTATCAGGTATGTTGTTGAGCCTTAAGGGCTGTGGCTGTTTGGCACACTGACTTTGTGAGCTATGTGTTGCCTGTGTTTTGTTTTGGGGTAGCGGTCACTTGGGTGTCTGCTTTGGAGGTCTCTACTGTTTTGGCAGATTTTTATTTAGAGCCTCCAAGTATGTTTTTGCGTGTTTATGTGTTTGGTCTGCAGTTGTGGTAGGACTATGTGAGACTGGATTTGTGGTGTGTGTGGTTACCTTCCCCTCCTGACTGGTTATGCTAGTACTGAGTCGAGAGAGCTCAGCCTCCAGTTCGGCTATATGGTTGCATCACTCACATATATTTGTACTTGTTGGGAGGAGGAGAGGGTTGTCTGTGTACATGAGGCAGTTGTAACATTGCCTCAAGATTCCCAGATTCACCAGCTGGACTGGAGAGGAAACCAGTAACTGACCTTTGGACATGCTAGAATAGTATAGGGAACTCCTTTGCAACTGAATCAGAACGGACCAATAGGGGATAAAGTACTCAAGGGGAGTAAATGAGGATGTAGTGCTTATTCAGATTATTAGTGCTTAACGTATAGAAATTGCTTATATGAGCAAGTTCAGGGTTTTAGATCTAGAATAGAGTGTTTAATTTGAGAGTTAGAGCAGTTCCAAGGGAAAAAGTGAAGAGTAGACTTTGTGGAGGTGGGAATAGTTTAAACCCGATTAACCAGCATTGTCCGATGCGCAAAATCTCACAAAGCCGTGCTAAGCGATTTTTATACCAGGGAGAACAAAAGGATAGAAATTAGCCCAATATGGCCAATGAGCTACAAGTTGCTGGGCTGGGACCACTCGTACAGGGACAGATAGGCTGCTCAGAGTTCCCTCTTTCACAGTGAACAAGGAAGCCACCTAACTATTCAAGTATGATATGGGCAACACAGGAACCTTAACCACAGTCCTGGATTCAGCAAAGCCTGAAAACCGGACTAGACTAGTACAGAAAGGTGGGAAAGCAGGGAGATTATTTTTTTGGAGTTTTTTCTTTTTTCACAGATAACAGAAATGCAGCAACTTAAATAACTCTAAATACACAGAGGAGGCTAGCGCACTTGAGTGTGTAGCCTACAACTATGTTGCAGATATACAAGCAAAAACGACAAACAGTAACTTTTTAAAGTGCAACAATGAATTTTAAGTAAAGTAAGCAATGCAGATATCAATAGGGTCCCACAGAAGCACTGAATAACCGCGTTTTCGGCGGAATTAGCATTTCAGGGATACAACAAGAAAGAATCAATACTTAAACATTTCCAAAGTCTCTCTTTGTCTCTCGGCCACTTGTAGGACTCTGCAGAGCACCACGAGGAGCTTTGCTGAGCTGTATACAAGTGCAAAAACCGCGCTAAGCGATTTTTATACCAGGGAGAACAAAAGGATAGAAATTAGCCCAATATGGCCAATGAGCTACAAGTTGCTGGGCTGGGACCATTCGTGCAGGGACAGATAGGCTGCTCAGAGTTCCCTCTCTCACAGTGAACAAGGAAGCCACCTAACTATTCAAGTATGATATGGGCAACACAGGAACCTTAACCACAGTCTTGGATTCAGCAAAGCCTGAAAACTGGACTAGACTAATACAGAAAGGCAGGAAAGCAGGGAGATTATTTTTTTGTATTTTTTCTTTTTTCACAGATAACAGATTTGCAGCAACTTAAATAACTCTAAATACACAGAGGAGGCTAGCGCACTTGACTGTGTAGCCTACAACTATGTTACAGATATACAAGCAAAAACGACAGACAGTAACTTTTTAAAGTGCAACAATGAATTTTAAGTACAGTAAGCAATGCAGATATCAGTAGGGTTCAACAGAAGCACCGAATAACCGCATTTTCAGTGGAATTAGCGTTTCAGGAATACAACAAGAAAGAATCAATACTTAAACACTTCCAAAGTCTCTCTTTGTCTCTCGGCCGCTTGTAGGACTCTGCAGAGCACCACGATCATAGGAAGTTGTTAGGTTAATGGCTGTAGGGCCCTTACAAGCCTAGCCAAGTTCTATCCTTATTTCCATGATCAGTACCTACTGCCCGTGTCTAAGAGGGACACAGATAGAACCCCCAGGGTAAATTTATGGTTACCCATCCAATCGTCCAGATTGTGTTTGAAGAGTGCCAATGAGGTGTTCGATTTGACGTAAAGTGAGAGTCTGTTCCAAAGGTGTGGTAACCTCTGGGAGACAACTCTTTCCCTCCAGCAGGTTCTATTAATGTCCCATTCCAGGTTAAGGTCTTTAGAGTGAGTGATCCGTGTACCATTTGACTTATGGGTATGCAACGTTTCCAATAAGGCACAGTCAGACATTGCCTTGTATGCAAGGCAGAGATCACTCTGAGTAGTCTGCATGAAACACAATAAAGTGACAGTGACTTCAGATGACCACATAGGACACATGCTGAACACTTTGAATTTTCCTGGTGAGGAACCTTTGTGGTCCCTCCAATTGCTGCAAGTGCTTGGAATGGTACATACCAAAAGGGGTGTTGTACTCAATTAATGGCCTGATGAGGGAAGAGTACAGGGAGGTTATAACTTTTTTTTTCTGGAGACAATGCCCTTACTTATGAAATGAGCAATGTAGAATGCTCTTTTGCCATTGTGGAGACATGGTGCTTAAAGGTAAGGTTGTTGTCAACCTGTGTGCCCAGGTCCCTCACCAATGAGTGTGTACTTAAGGTGTTGCTATTGATGTGGTAGTTAGCAGGAACATTGTTGTTATGGAAAGGGATGACAATACATTTTGTTGCATTGAATTTAAGGCCATGACTTTGGCATCAATCATTTATTTGTGTATGACCCTCTTGTAGGATGTTGACATCATTTGGAGATTCTATGACCACTCCCAGTTTGCAGTCATCAGCAAACTTTGTCAGCCACCGACTTTTAGTTTTTGCTTGTATGTCAGAGAAATAGATTCCAAACAGCAGAGATCCCAGAACTGATCCCTGTGGAACACCACTGGTTACAGGTCT